>NW_007735327.1:74295-76598 GCF_000696425.1 Galeopterus variegatus | reverse complement strand
CCATTGTACACACTTTTCATCCATTTTCCTGTGGATGGACATTTGGATTGCTTCCAGTTTGGGCTATTATGAACAATATTGCTGTGAATATTCTAGTGGAAGCCTTTTATGAACAAGTTTGGGCATTTACTGTGGTTGCATACCTGGGAGTGAAATCACTAAGTCATAGCATACATGTATGTTTAGGGGGAGAAAATATCGATATAGAGTTTTCAAAGTGGTTGTACTTATTTGCACTTCTACCAGCAGAAAATGAAACTCCCAGTTGTTCCATATCCTTACCAATACTTGGTATTATCTGTCTCTTCAATTTATACTTTCTGATGTTATGAAATTATATCTCATTAGAGTTTAATTAGATTTCCTTGATAACTATTGAAGCTGAAAACCTTTCTTAGATTTATTAACCATTTGGATAACTCTCTTTTGGCAATTGCCTGTTCAAATTTTTTTGCCCATTTTTTATTAGGTCATCTGCATCTTCCCTTTATTAATTTGTTGAGGTTATTGTATGTTTTAGTTCCTAGTCCTTTCTCTTATATGTTCTGTAAATATCTTCCCCTACTTTTTCATCTTTTAAATGATATTTTTTGATAAATAGAAGCTTCTTAAATATAATCCAAATTGCCTTTTTTTTCTTTTATATAGGTACTTTTTGTGTTCTTTTTAAGAAATATTTATCTACCCTAGGTTAAGAAGATATTCTCCTGTTTTATTTTTCTGAAAGCTTTATTGTTTTATCTTTCNATTTTTCCCTGTAATATCATAATTCCTATCAAAAAGATAGTCTTTGCTTTACAATGTTTGCCATACCAACAGTCTCCTGAAATACTGATTTGCTCCTTATTGGCCATTAACCCAGCTAGATATTTCTAATTGGCCACACACACAAAAATTAAATGCCATTTTGAATGACTAACCTCTTTCCTGCTTGCTCACAGCCAAAGATGTTTTCGGAGGAAGAAGAGATGTCTTAAATGTCTCTGCATCAGCACCATCAGTGTCTCCACGGAGCCAAATATGTATGATCGGTCATTTTTGGAAATACAATATTATTTACTCATTTTGGCAAACCACAGATCCCTGTCTACAATTCTGATATGTCATTGGCCCTCTCCACTGGATTGAATTACCTGCTGCAAAATTGCATTCTCAAACTCCATGCTTGGACCCCTGATATGATGAACCAGAATGGCTCTTGTGGTGACCACTCATATATTAACACAAGCCAATAAGCAATATAGCTAATCATTCAGTAGAGTATCTGGTTTCAAGCACTGTCTTTGGGATACAGAATATCACCCTTAAAAACTGTAAAGAAACCTAGAAATGTAAGAAATCCAGAAAGAGGTGAGTTCCATTAGTCTCTCTGTTTCTTTGGTATTTATCTTGTTATTTCCCAGTTTATGAAGTCATCTTAAATATGTTCTTGACAAGAAAAAGATCTATGGGAAAGAAAATAAGGTGGAAAGCTGAAAACATTCAAATGAGCTTTTATTTGACAAAAGGCAAGAATGAGAACAGATATTTAGACCTCATTGCAGACAGCTACTCAAACTAACTCAAAGTAAAAATGTTTCTCTCTCTGTGCATGTGTGGGTGTGTGTGTGTTTTAAGAGTTGCATTTTCTTTCTTTGAATTAATTTATCTAACATGTAAGCTATACCATCTACTATTTCAGGACTAACAATATTTTAGTTTGTGGAAGCAATATTTCATTGCAGCATTTCAATGCCTTATATAATTTGAAAAACAAACTCTTTAGGGCCTGCCCCGTGGCTCACTCGGTAGAGTGCAGCGCAGGTAGCGCGGAGGCCACAGGTTCCGATCCTATATGGGGATGGCCGGTGCGCTCACTGGTTGAGGGTTGCGATCCCCTTACCAGTCAAAAAAAAAACACTCTTTATAAGGATATAGCATACAGAAAATCGCACCAATGATAAAAATAGGACTCAATTTTTTTTTGACAAAGTCGATACACCCACGTGGCCAGCACTCTGGGATCAAGAAATTAAACATTACTGACACCCCAGAATGCCCTCTCAAGCCTATTCAAGTTGCTACTGTCTCCCAAAAGGTAGCCACTGATTTGTAAAACTAGAGATTTGCTTCATTGTTTCTGAACTCTTCATAAACAGACACATACAATTTGTGTTCTTTCATGTCTGGCTGCTTTTGCTTGACATTGTGTTTGACTTTTCCATGTCATTATATTTGTTTAGTCTCCTTGCCTTCCAGGATTCCATTGTACACACTTTTCATCCATTTTCCTGTGGATGGACATTTGGATTGCTTCCAGTTTG
>NW_007735327.1:71891-72899 GCF_000696425.1 Galeopterus variegatus | reverse complement strand
CCTAGGTTAAGAAGATATTCTCCTGTTTTATTTTTCTGAAAGCTTTATTGTTTTATCTTTCACATTTAGATCCACAATTAATCTGGATTTGATTTTTTGTGTTAGTGTGAAGTGCTGGTCGAGGTTTACGTTATCCCATATGGAGATCTAATCCTATCCAGATTTTGTTTAGTTACTTAGACTGTCTCTCCCCTGGACTATTTAAGCCAAAATTCATTTTTCCCATCATTTTGCACAAAGGATGAATACTTACAAAAATGAAATCACATTTTACTTATTTCCATGCTTTATATTTATAACCTGGTTTTTACACATTTTAGTTTATCATGAACCTCATTAAAATATAGATCTGCATTTTTGTTTTTATAACTATATAATCTATTAGATGGCTATGCTATAATTTATTTGATGCATCTACTATCAGTAGATATTCAAGTTGGCCCAAATCATCCTGTATCATCATCAGTGCTGTGAAAGTGATCTTTGAATGTGTAGCTTTGCATATTTACCAAAACAGTTATTTTGAACACAAACAAGAATTAGGGTATCCACATTTTAAGGCTTTCAGTCAGAAGTGGATGTACTGTGAAGCTAATGAAACTTGAACTTCAGGACCCCTCATTTACACAGGCTCCTTTCAAGTTTCCTGTGCCAAGGTTTTTATTTGTAATTTTGTATCCTTTAGGAGTGACCGAGAGAGATCATTTCCCTCCATCTTTGCCCCATGTGGTATCATCAATTGAAGATATAATTTAAAGGGCCCATTGTTGCTTTTGGTATAATCTCCCTTTGGTTTGATGTAGCCCCTTGGTTGCTATACCCTGTGCTTATTGTCCAACTAGTTATTTGTTAATGGGAGGAAGAGCTTGGCTGGCCCAGTGAAGTAAAGAATGTCACTGTAACTTCTGGTGACATTTTGTGTTGATCTTTCCATAACAAAGAATGTCATTATTTTAATCTCAAATTAAGAATGAAATTGTGAGTACATACTTGTCAGTGTGTGAGGAG
>NW_007735327.1:69884-70690 GCF_000696425.1 Galeopterus variegatus | reverse complement strand
ATCTAATCTTAATCACTGAGTAATAACAAATGACTGATAGAACTTCTCTCTGCTCCATTTAGAACAGATACTGTAGCTACCCTTTCACTTAAAACTTTGAGAAGTAATCATTTAGATTTGGAAACCCTACTATTTAAAAGGGCAAAACTTTGAGAAGTAATCATTTAGATTTGGAAACCCTACTATTTAAAAGGGCATTGTAGAAGTCATTACCATGGAACGTCAATTCAAAAGCTACTTGATTTATAAAGTATTTCAATTCTTGCTCCTCCCTTATACTTACCATTCCCAGTTGACATATTGTTTTTTGGTTTTTCTTCTTTTAAACGACCTTTTCCCCTTGATGAGTTTATACATACCAGCCTTTCACACAACAGCTTGTTGGCCATTTGTACAAGAAGTAAAAACACTTTCATGAATACAAGTTACTCATTTTTTGGTGTGGGGTTTGGCTTTAGCCATAACTTCAGGTAATCGCTGCAGCCTGCAGATGTTAGGGGTGTCATTCATCAGGATGACAATCCCATGCAGTCAGATGAAGTGGAGGCATCTGGAAATAGCACGTCTGAGAATAGGTTTTATGACACCCAGAAAGCAGCCTTCTTTTCTTGTAATACCTGAAAGTTTCAGAGTAAAAAGGGTTTTGGCTGATAGGCTTTGCAGAAATGTCACCCAGTGTACTAGAAGTGACTTCCTTTCAGAACAAAGACCCAAAGCATAAAGAAACTCAAATCAGGAATGATGTAAATAAGTAAATAAAACACTAAGTTTTCAAGAGGCCTCTTTTAGGTAGATTTTTTTTTTTT
>NW_007735327.1:69475-69849 GCF_000696425.1 Galeopterus variegatus | reverse complement strand
GTTGAGGTCTTTCATGAGCTTTGGAAAATTTGTTGTCATTATTTCTTCAGATGCTGTTTCTGAGCCATTCTCTTTTCTCTTTCTAATGCTCCAAATACATGTATGTTTAGACTTTTGGCTATGTCTCTCATGTCTCTTACGTTCATTTTTTTAAAATTCCCTTTTGTTGGGGCTGGCCCGGTGGCGCACTGCTATAGTGCGCCGCTTGGGAGCGCTGCGGCGCTCCTGCTGAGGGTTCAGATCCCACATACAGACCGATTCCTGCTCACTGGCTGAGCGAGGTGCGGGCACGACACCGAGGGTTGCGGTCCCATTGCTGGACATGAAAAAAGACAAAAAAAAAAAAAAAAGGAAAAAAAGAAAAAAAAAATTCC
>NW_007735327.1:42364-68523 GCF_000696425.1 Galeopterus variegatus | reverse complement strand
GTTGAGGTCTTTCATGAGCTTTGGAAAATTTGTTGTCATTATTTCTTCAGATGCTGTTTCTAAGCCATTCTCTTTTCTCTTTCTAATGCTCCAAATACATGTATGTTTAGACTTTTGGCTATGTCTCTCATGTCTCTCATGTCTCTTACGTTCATTTTTTTAAAATTCCCTTTTGTCGGGGCCGGCCCGGTGGCGCACTGCTATAGTGCGCCGCTTGGGAGTGCTGCGGCGCTCCCGCCGAGGGTTCGGATCCCACATACAGACCGGTTCCTGCTCACTGGCTGAGTGAGGTGCGGGCGCGACACCGAGGGTTGCGGTCCCGTTGCCGGTCCCGTCCGGTACGGGTGCGACACTGAGGGTTGCGATCCATTGCTGGACATGAAAAAAGACAAAAAAAAAAAAAGGAAAAAAAGAAAAAAAAACTTCCCTTTTGTCTGTGTGCTTCAGTTTGGATAATTTCATTGACTTCTATTGAAATTCTCAATATTTTCATTTTTTATTTATTTATTATTATTTTTTTTTGTCTTCTCTATATTCATCATGGCTATTTTAAAATCATTATTTGCTAACTTCAATATCTGGACCATCTGTGGATCTGTTTCCATTGTGTGTTTATTTCTTGACTAATGGTCACATTTTTATTTTGCAATGTATGTCTAGTGCTTCTTAAGTGTATAGCAGATGTATATAAAAGAACCTGGGAGCTAACAAGTGATATTTTCCTCTAGAGAGATTTCCTCTTTCTTCTATTTGGAAGAAAGAGGGAGAAGCCTATTTACCTTAATCTGAGGAGGGATTGAGCTTGCTCAGGGCTAGATTGCACGCTTATTAATATTTAATCCTCCTCTGTCTCATTTCCTGTTTCTATATCATGGCTCTTCCATCTTTGCTTGCAAGCCTATCTTTTTAGACCTAAAAAATGGCAGGAGATTCAATGCCGCTCTGTAAATTTTGAACTTAGCTCTCAAGCATTCTTTCTCCAACAATTCAAAATTTGTCAAATGTTTTGAAAGAGAAAGTGGTTGTGTTTAAGGAAAGTCCCCTTTCTCCAGTTTATCTTATAACCACTTCAAGATTACTGGAAATTTCACTCAAACTTTAGGAGCCTCTTGTCTAGTCCTCCAGCATCCTGTGTATAACCCAGAACTCACTAAACGTCCTGTAAGGAAAACCAACCACGTAAGCACCTCCTCAAATTTTCAGTTGATCAAACAGAATCAAGCACCACCCTCCTTGCCAAATTCTAACATATCTAGTCCTTGTTATTTCTGTAGCTCCCCAATATCTTTAATCATGACTTTTGTAACTTTACTAGCTTTTTCTAGTTGTTGCAGTGAAGTAGTAGCCTACTGTGTTACTAAATCCTACCTGGAAGCAAAAGCATTGACTGCATTGCCTAAAATTTGAGGAGTTAGAAGGTTAGGATAAACACTCTTCAACTGTCTTTGAGACTAGCTCCCACAATCAAAACCATAAGCCAATCTCAAAAATAAAGTATTATTTAAAAAAAATAATAAATTGAGTTTCAATCAAAATTTTGTTCTTCAGAAGACTCCTTTAAAAAGTGAAAGGGCAAGCCACAGACTGGGATAAAATTTTCCCAATAAATAGTTCTGACAAAAGATCCATATCCAAGATGTATATTCAGTATATGAAGACTTCCAACTCAATAGCCAGAAGACAACTCATTTTTTTTAAACAGAGAAAGGTTTTGAACAGATATATGAATGCCAATAAACACTTGAAAAGGTGTTCAATATCATTATTCATCAAGTAAAACTACAATGAGTTACCACCACAAGCTCACTAGAATGGCTAAAACTAAAAGACTAAAACCCCCAAATGTTGGTGATGATATGGAGCCACTTGAACTCTGTTACATAATTGGTGGAAGTACAAAATGGTGCAAATACTTTGGGAAAAGATTTTGAAGTTTGTTTTAAAAGTGAATGTAACACTGCCCTTTGACTAGGCAATTCTACTCCTAGATATTTACCCAAAAGAAATGAAAATATAGGTCTACACAAAACTTGTACATGAAGCTTTATTCTTAATATTCCCAAACTACAAACAACCCAAATGCCATCAATAGGTGAGTGAATAAATGAGACACACACACTCTTTAAAAGAATTTCTCATGTTAGATTTTTGAAATAATGGTTTCATTAATCAGATAACATAACCAAGAGTTTTTGCTTTGGAGGAGTAAAGAAGAATTATTACTCACTCATTCAACTTCTTTTTGCAAATCTCCAATATTCTGGGCATTGTACTTGGTAATGGCTTGGATATACAATGGTGAACATAGGCATAGTCACCGTCTTCACTTACAATCAAATGAAAAAAAAAAAAAAAAAAAAAAAATCTGAGTATACAAAGACCAAAAAAAATCTGTATGGAATCTTTATATTTGTGTGTCTGCTAAATGGCAAGGAAGATAGTGATCATTGATCTTGATGAAGTACCTAGAAATAAGTTTTTACTTAAGTATTTGCCTTCCAATTAAAAAGTTTGCCTAGAGGAATGTTAAGTAGTTTGCACAGAGAGGTGATGGCCACTGAGAAGCTTGGAGTTTTGATGCCAGTTTCTGCAGCTTCCTTCGACAAAGCATGTGGTCATTTGGCCTTCTTTGCATTCTCAGCATCCTTCCTTCCTTACAAATAGTCCTGAATTTAGGTGTAGAGTGTTTAAGGACCTCTAGCCTAATATTACCACCCACCTCGTAATTTTGACTCTAACACCAGATTGCTATAATCCCCTCACCTGGGCAATCCCTCTGCTTATTCAGCACTTGTGATCAGCTCAGCTCATTCCCTTCCTCACAGGGCACATGCTTTTCTCCAATCTTCTTTTGCTCATTAAGAACACTTTAAAAGACTTGGTGCAGAGACCGTCTCATTATGAAGGCTTTCAAATTAAGGAGGGTACCCCTCCTCTCTGCCCACCTTTACATACCTCTATGTGCCCATCTTCATTATATCATCCTGTGAGAACCCCACAGCTGAAAACAGGCACTATGTACTCCACAGTCTAAAGAGAGCTGCGAACAGCTGGGGCCAAAAATGCACACCCAAGGCTTTCCCATAGTCGCCTGAAAAGTCCCTTCCACAATCACTTCACTCCAGCTACAATTCCCAGTTCACAAATCCTGATTACTTAGGAAAGGGAAGAAAAAGGGGGAAAGTCAAATTCAAATGCCAAATATTTTCTCCAGCACTTTCGTATTTCCCTTTCCAGGGACTTCCTTAGACCCCAATCCCTATTCAAGTGAGAAAGATGTTGAGACTCACAGAGAGAAGGAATGTGTGAAGTGAGAGTGAGACTGGCATTTCTCACCATTTGAAAATCTGCTTAGGCAATGGACATGAGGATTTCTTTCTGTTCTCTCTGCTCAAGGGAGAAGAATCTGGAGAAAGTGGGCACAGTCATTTAATCCTCACAATTTGAGCCACTTTGCTGTTAAGTCACACAAGAGGGCTACCTGCAAACCATGAGACACACAGCTGGAGGATGTGGGGTGGGCCAGCAGAAGCTATGGGGGTAGGGTGGAGGGTTAAAACCATATCTGACTCTGGGGTCAGCCTGCTGCTCTCAAGTACCAGCTCTGCTCTTCACTAGCTCTTTGAACTTGGGCAAAACACTTGATTTTTCTGAGTGTTAATGTTCCCATCTGTAGAAAGAGATAGTCTAAATACTGACCTTACAGGCCTGCTGCTCTCAAGTACCAGCTCTGCTCTTCACTAGCTCTTTGAACTTGGGCAAAACACTTAATTTTTCTGAGTGTTAATGTTCCCATCTGTAGAAAGAGATAGTCTAAATACTGACCTTACAGTATTTTCATGAAGCTTGCACAAAATAGTGAAAGAAAGAGGCTTAGTACAGCCCTTAGCAAGAAGTAAAAGTATATTTAATGGTAGTAAATAAACATAACCATTGATTTTTGTTCTCTGCTTCTAAGACTAGACTTCATTCCGGAGCTTCGTCGGAGTTGAGTTCCCAAAATTTCTATCCCTTCTCCCTCACCCTGCCATGCCTGGACCACCAGTGACAAGTTTAGCTTCAGGGTCTCAGTCTTTCTTATTCTCCTATACTATAGTATAGTTTAATTAACTATGCCTGGCTATGCCCACATATAAAATTAAGTAATTGAGTTTTATAGTGCAAACATTTTTATCCTACCTCCTAAAATACCCTGCATTGTGTGATAAGAAAGAAGTTACTCTAGAAACTTGGAAAAGCCAGAAGTAGAGCAAATCTCAGTGTCCATATTGTATAAAGAAAACACCTACTCTCTTAAAGTGTCTGATGCAAAACTCATCAGAAAGAGCACAGTACATATATTGAAAGACTGAATATACAAATTGAAAATGGCCTAGCCATATATAATAATACAATTCTGACCTACAACCTGCAGCAACCAACCCAGCAAGCCAGCCTGCTCTCTCTAAAAGTCAGACTTGTAGGAAGCTAGACTGCTAGACCGCTATCTCCAGTAATAACCTAGCAAGCTAAGCAATAACCGCATAACAATCAGTCCAAAATGACCAGGACTTAATGAATAACTGACAGTTTCCCTAGTTTGTGTCTCTACTTCCAGCTTAAAACCAACTGGAGGCTGGAAAAAGCCAAATAGCCAATCACAGAGGATGCCCCACTTCTTGATAGCCCACCTCCAGCTTCCCGAGGCCAACAGTCTCCAATCAGGGCACACCTGAAGCTGTCCCTTTTGTCCTACTATAAAGTTTCTCCCTTCCTCTGCCTGCCTTTGAGTCTCTGCCAAATGCAAGTGATGGTGGCTGACTCCTGCTATAGCAAGCTTTGAATAAATCCTCTGCTTGTTCTTATTTGGCTGGTCCTTGCTTATTTCCACAATATTTAAGTACAAAGTCTTGTTTTAATAAAATCTAGTGACATATTAAGCTTTGGCTATGTGGTGTCATGTGTAATGGCTGGTCACACTGTAGGTTACTACAGAGGCTTAACCTCTGGCTTCTCGAAAGCACCCAAAAGTAAAACACAGCTCAGCAAGAAATAAGTCCAGACCCAGAGTACCTGCCAGGAGGGAATTAAATATTTAACAATCTCTAAAGTGAATGAGGGCTCACTCTGCCCCATCAGTGTAGGTCGGCTCTGGGAGGACGACCTGGCAGCTCTGCAAGGTGATTAGCAAGTGTTGCCTTAGAATTAATTACAGTTTGATGAACCATTGACCCCTGACATCATCACAAATATTTACCTCACTTTCTCTGTTTTCATATTACCCAGAAACCCAAATATGTTGGGAATTCCCAAACTTTTAGCAACAATTTTATTGATTATTTTCCCCTAACCCAGACATAATATCACTTAAAAAATAAAGATATACTAATCTGTTCTTTAATAATACATTATTTTAGCCTATTAAAGAATTTTCAAATCCTTTTAGGTAAATGATTACCTCTATTTCTTTTATTTTAAGGCTAAAGGAACTAAGTTCTGTTCGAGGATTAACTGGTCTAGGGGGTGGGGTGGTGGGAAACCAGTGACACAATGGAACTTGGAAGAGAATTGCTCTTAAACCTTTTTTTATGTGCATCTTGACAATAACATCCCCAGGCTATGGGGCTAAATTTCCTTGTTCATTTATGAGGATCTGTGTATCCTCCATGTCTTTAACTCACACAAGGGAACAAAGAAGCCAGAAATAGTGAACATCATTAATCCAGGAGAACTTTACCATAGTGTGGAGTCCAAAACAAGGCCGGCTAATCTCAGACAATAGTTTCATATACTAACGTATTTTCTATAAAGACAGAAAAAGAGAGATATTTACATCTGTTCCATCCACGCCTCTTATGCCTACTAAGGGAGTGTCAGTAAGTTCAGGTGCCAGCCAACAGCAGTTCTCTCTTATTCTTCAGATCTCAGCGTGACCGTCAGGTCCTCCAGGAAGCCACAGCGCCCCATCCCCCATTCCCCCACACTTCATGGAGTTTCAGTTTGGCATTCCTTAGTGTAATTGTCTCTTTAACATGTGTTTCCCTGATAAAACTGTAATATCTATCAGGGTCCAGACCCAGCACACTTTTGCTCATTTTGCCACAATGCTAGGTTCTTAGAAGGACTCAGATATTTCTTGACTGAATAAATGTATTAATGGACCATAAGACATGGCTGAGAAGGTGGAAGAGTAAGATAAAAACAACTAAACTTTTCTACCCCATAAAGCAAGAATTGGGAAGTTAAAACAAGAAGAACAGCAGGCAGGGCCTACTGCCCAGATGGTGGGTAAAAGATGGCAGATGGGCAACGTGGCAGCTGGTATGCAGATGCAATCAAGGCCGTAGTGGTAGTTGAAGCCTCTTATATGAAAGAAATGTCTAATGCTCAATTTTTAGGTTATTCCTAACTATGAAAGATGGAAGGCCATCTCATATCTCTAAAGGACCAGTAGCATCCACTATAAACAAACTCTTGATTCGGTAATACCCAGTGAGAATGAAGAACACAGAAACATATGCAGCCTTGAAATTAAACTTCAGGAATAAACTTGGGACAAATGCTTTTTCCTCATATCCCCAAATATACTGGAGGGAGGTGGCCAGAGCTGTTGCTAAGCTGGAAAGTACTGGTACAGATGTACCACTTGTTTAAATACAAAAATAATTTCATGCTGGTTAGTAGAACTTTGTCATTGGCTCCTTTCTCAGGATCTCTTGAAGTTCTTGGATCCCTTCCCAATCCAGAAACCACAGAGTTGACACCTGGTACAGCAAGGGGGTCTCCAGGCCAGGTATCTTGTTCTGACTGGTCAGTGCCCAAGCCACACTGGTTGTTAAATATCTTGATTATTGCTCAAGGAATCGCTGGCAAAGGGAACACAGAGGCTAATATCTACATTTTACTCCATAGCTGCCTCAAACCTCAGACCTTAGAGAACAGGATACTAGTGAGTTTTTGCAGTTCCCCACAATGCTTTCACTGGTTCACTTTTTAGAAATATTGCCAAGTTGCTCATCAATGTGATTGTACAAACTATCCTTCCACCTACAATGTAGAGAGTTTTTGTTTCTCCACATACTCATCATCCACACTAAGCAAACATGAACGTTGAATGTTCATAGCAGCTTGATAAATAAGCCCCAAACTGGAAACATCCATCTACAGGTAAATAAAGAAATGAGGTACCTGATCTTTAAAAGAACTACAGGATAGTTTTCTATATATTTTTATATTAATCATATAACATCCCTGAGTATGTGGAGTTTAAATCTATAAGAAAATACCAAAACTTTTTGTAGTAGTATTATTTTACATTCCCCTTAACTATGTATGAAAGTTCTAGTAATTTAATATCATTGCCAACATTTGGTGGCGTTAGACTTTTAATTTTAACCATTCTGGTGGGCATGTAGTGGAACCTTATTGTGATTTTAACTTGCTTTTTAAATGATGAATAATAACACTGAGCACTTTTCCATGTGCTTATTGGTGATTTATACAGCTGTCTGAAACCTTGCCTTGTTTTTAGAAGTTGGTTTGTTTGTTGTCTTATCATGAGTTGCAGGAATTCTTTATACATGCTAGATGTGAAACTTTTGTCAGATACACATATTGGGAATACTTTATCCCAGTCTGTAGCTTCCCTTTTTATTTTTTCAAGGTGTCCTTTGAAGAGCAGAGTTTTAAAATTTTAATGAAAGCCAGTTTATCTTTTGTTTTTCTTTTATAATTCTCAATTTTTGAGATTGGCTTATTGCTTACATAGAGCTTTTATTTCAGAGACAGTAGCAAAATGTTTATACTAACCTTACACTAGATATCTCATACTAACTATCTAACTCAAAGATTTTATAAACTTAGTGATTTCTGTGCAGGGTAAAGAAAGAAAACCACACGGGGATACATTATTACCGAACAGTTGAAAAGCAAAGGAAAAGAGAAAATCTTAAAAGGATCTAGGGAAAAAAGACTCACTAATTTCAAAGGAGAAGCAATATGTCAAAGAGTTGAATTTTCAACAAAAACTGTAGAATCAAGAAGAAAATGGAAAGGTATCTTTAAAGTGCTGAAGGGGAGAAAATCAACCTAGAATTTTATATTCGAGGAAAGTATCCTTCAGTATTAGTATGAAATAAAGACATTTTCAGACAAACCAAAGCTCTGAGAATTCATCACCAGCCAGATTTCCACTTCAGGAAATTATAGAGAAAGTTCTTTGGCTGAAGGGAATAGTTCCAGACAGAACTTACAGAGAGGAAAGAAAAGCATCATACAGTGAAAAAATTAGGGATACGTATCGAATGTCAACCACTATAGTTTATTACCAATAGTGTTTCATGTAGTTTATAAGATATAATGTAAACAGAGAGGAAAGAAAAGCATCATACAGTGAAAAAATTAGGGATACGTATCGAATGTCAACCATCATAGTTTATTACCAATAGTGTTTCATGTAGTTTATAAGATATAATGTAAGAATAAGTGGCATCCATAGCTCGCAGGGCAGGAGGGGGGTAAATGGAGTTAAACTCTCAAATTTCTTGCTTCATTTGGGAAATAAAAAGAGTACTGATTTAAGTTAAACTGCCATAAATAAGGATGCATATTGAAATCTCAAGGTAACCACAGGAAGAATTATATAAGGATATATAATTTAAAGCCAATATATAATATAGAGAAAAAGTAAAAAATATTTCAGTGTCCCCCCCAAAAAAAAACCAGTAGAAAACTGCAAAATTAAACTATAAATAGATCACAGATCTCACTATAGCTAATATAAAATTTTATTCCTTTCTACCAAAGTATGTAATTACAGTCCCTAATCTATCATCCACCTAATGCACTACATTTATTCCAGCCTGATAGATAAGTGTTTTCATGCTGAACATGTGAAAGAGGGTTCCTCTTTCCCAGCCTCTTAGTTATATACATCACGGTCAGAGGCATCAAGACTAGCATTCTCTTTCGGCTAAACTTTCCCCTCAGTATTTATTTATAAGTGTTGATTATAGATAAAATAGGAAAAAGTGGTATAGAATAACACATTGTATTAGTTAGATCTCACTGGGTTATGCTACAATAACAACCCCAAAGTCTTAGTGTTTCACAAAAATAAGGGCTTAATTCTCACTCATGTAACATGGCAATGTCCGCCAACAACGTTAGTTAGATCTCACTGGGTTATGCTACAATAACAACCCCAAAGTCTTAGTGTTTCACAAAATTAAGGGCTTAATTCTCACTCATGTAACATGGCAATGTCCGCCAACAACAGCTCTCCACCATGTTGTTTTCCTTTGTGATCCTGGCTGAAGGAGTAGCCCTTGTATGAGGCAGTATCCCTCTCCTGGCAAAAGTCTAAGAGTGATTACAGAACAAGACAGTAACTCTTAAAGCTTCTGCTGCAAAATAGTACAGGTCACTTCCACTATCATTTCATTGGCCAAACCAAGTCTTATGGCCAAGGCCAACATCAACACTGTCATAAGCATTATCCTCCAGTGGGACAGGCCACAGGGGATGGCCTGAGAGGAATGGATCTGGAAGAGAGGAGCAGTGACTCTTTTGAACAATTACGGTGATCAACCACACATATGGTATTTCTTAATCATTGTATTTTTGTTATATCCTCTTCCAGCCATTATTTTGAAATTATCTTCTCAGTTCATATGGAATTGTCTGATTAAATTTCTTCTTCTTTAAGACTGAGGCTAACTTGATACTGTTTCCTATTGCCTTTTTCCTTTTTGGTTATGATCTGCTTATCTCTATCACATTTTCCTCTTCATTTCTAAACTAGCCATGTTTCTGTATAATATATATGGTTTTCCATGTATATATCTTTCTCTAAGAGATTTTTTAGCTAAATGTTTATCAATCAATATTATTTTAAAGTCAAGAATTAACCACTTTATCAGTTCTAAGCCATGTGTACAAGAAGCAGAAATATTTCTCTCCTTTTACAAGAGCTACTGCTCCTGGGCTATAATTTATCATGGCTGGGTGAGAGCAGAGGATTTCTCACTTAAAGTCTTATATCTTATTTTCCACATAGTCAATGAATAAATAGAGCAGATTCCAAACATGGACTACATCATAAAGAAAAAATTTTACAAGCCAACATTTATTGAAAGGGTTGGAGACAGATGCATCCCTTTTAGCATTCTACAATCATGAGCTTAAAACAGACTTAGAATCATGACATCAAACACTTCTGCAATTCTCTGCCTGGTGTTTCACATGTAACTGCTACCCATGCCATCATAAGCCAACCTGACTGGATGGGAAGTAGTTACACCAGAACAGTAATAATCATATCTTACACATACACCATGATTTGTAGTTTACCAAATAGTTTCACATCTTCACCTCATTTCAACTTGCATACAACTTTGTTGTAAGCAGGATTGCTGTTATATTTTCATTTTAAGTAAGAGTGAAACAAAATTCCAAAATATTAAGTGATTTGTGCAAGGTCACCTAATTGTTTAGATAGTACATTGCCATCCAATAAAACTCACAGGGCAATGTCCAGAGATGGGCCCCCTCTCACTCCTTGGAAACAACTCTAATAAGATCAAACTCCCAGCCTCAACAGGATGACGATTTACCAATGGACATTAGCAATTATTACACCCCTTATCTACCAATCCATGTTATAGACAAGAAAGCATGCCTATTTTCTTTTTACTTAGTACTTTTACTAAGACTTTGAGCATCAGGAATTGCAAACCAGAATTTTCTGAAGACTAACATGCGTTTAACAAATGAAGTCAAGAATTATGTTTCAGACAGACTTTTTTTTACACATATCAGGCAGGTCAATATCAAAGGAGAGCATTTTAGTAAACAGCGACCTGGTGGATTTTCAAAAATAGAGCAAGAAACTTTCATGTCACCATGAATTTAATAGTCTCTTGTGTTTTCCTTTGCAATCTCTTTGAATGGATTATGTTCAAGGATACACTGGCCTTTTGTCTTTTGAGTCCATTTAAGAGTTCATTTTCCAGCTTTGACATTCAGCTTGAGAGTTTCAACAGCAATTAATCAGAACAATTCATATCAGAAGCATCATTAATCTTTACCAGACAGAAGCAGTTATGTTTGCAACTAAACTTCAATGGACTTTTTGGAGGTAGGATTTACCATTTTGCAAATGTTTTGAAAGGGAACGTATGGCTTTGAACCAAAGTGGGAGAAACAGTTTTAAAGAGTTAGAACCAAAATCCAAGAGCCACTGAACCAGTCCTGGAAGGAAACATTTGTTTCTGCTGCAGATCATAAGAACAGTCACTTCAAAGTTGAACACCATCCCAGCATGCATTAGGGCATATGGTTCTCCATCCCCCAAATCTCAGTCCTCAGCCCTTCTACCCTCTCCCCTAAATGAGCTCATTTTTTTCTGATTTCAATTATCACCTCAGTGCCTCAATGTGGATGACTCATGGATTGATTCATTCAGTTACCCAGCAGGTATTGAATTCCCACTGCTGTAATAACCATCATCACGATAGCTTCCATTCGTTGAGTTCTCGCCATTGCCCGACACTGTGCTAGCCCTCTTTGCATAGAGGGTAAGATATGGTGGTTAAAATGATGCAGGGTGTGGAGGCCGAATACCTGGGTTTGAATCCTGAGTCTGCCACTTGCAAGTTGTCTAGCTGTGGGTAAGTTATTCAGTTCTCTGTGGCTCTGCTTCCCCCTCTCTAAAATGGGTATGAAAAGAGTAGCTACCCATAGAGTCTTGCTTGTTTTGTTCTTAGAATTAAATAAAAGATCTAATGTAAAACATTTCATTTAGTGTCTTACTTGTAAGAAACTTTCAATCAACATTAGTTATAATTAACTGTTATTAATTATCACTCTTTTTATAGAATAGTGCAATTACTAGGACATAGGTACTACAAGGGGTCTTCAAAAAAGTCCATGGAAAGATTAAATTATCTCTTAATTCCATTTTCCATGAACTTTTTGAAGTACTCTTGTGTTTTATGCAATTTAAAAACATGTCTGTGTTCTTAAACATCAGGATAAGGGCCTTTCTGGATTGTGGCCCGTGGGTATAATGTGTTATTAGAAAATATATCAGTCCTTAACCTCAAGTTGCAAGAATACACAAATAAGAGGACTGAGATAACCATAACAATATTAAAAAGTGCTATGAGAGCTCAAAATCCTGAATTTCTACCTATAGCCTTGTTCCCCTCACCGGTTCAGAGTCACAGAATGTCAGAGGTGAAAACACAATAAACATAAAAACACAGAGCTGCAATCACAGTAAAATGTACCATTTACAACGGAGGGCACTCGTCTCAGAGAGGTTAAGGGATGTGAAGAAAGTCAGAGTTAATGGCGCAGGCTGATCTGCAGACTCTCTATCACTTGTAATAATACATCACCACTTGGATGTCCTACTGTCGGCTCTGTGCACTGTTTCAAAATATAAAGTTACTGTTCAACACGATTATTACCTATTTGCTACTGTTTAGAAATCTGTTGGAAGGCCTTGTGTTTGACAAAATTTTCTTTTTCTCACATACACCATATTGCAATTAATCAAAACTATCTGTACTGGAACTACCCTCACTACTTACCAGACAGAAGCAGCTATGTGTGCAATTAAACTTCAGTGGGATTCACCATTTTGTGGATGCTTTGGAAGGGAAGGCAAGGCTTTTAAGCAAAATGGGAAAGTATTCAGTTAGAACCAAACACCAAGAGTTGTTGAACTAGTCCTGGAAGGAATCCTTTGGTACTGCTACAGGATATGAGGGACTCATCTCCCCGTCTCCTGTCCACCAGAAAATCCTGCTGGTTCGTAACCTCTCCAGAACCTGACCGATTCTCACCTCCCCCCCCCAACCACCAACCTGTTCTGTCTCTCACTTAGTGTAGGAGCCTCCTACCTAGACAACCTGCCTTCACGTTGACCCACAAGAGTGTATACTTTGCAAAAAATAGACTCTAAAGAATTGACAAAGTCACAATTCTAAAACATGAATCGGATTATGTCATTTCTATATAGAACACGTCCCCCCCGCCCCATGGCTTCCCATTGGTTGAACTCCGAGGAAAATTCAACTCCCTTCTGATGTCCTAGGACTCTACACTCCTGTGCTCCCTGCTCCTTCCCTCACTGACCTCAACTCCTACTGCTTTCCTCTCATTCATTCCACTTCAGTTGCACCGATCCCTTGCATTCCTTGGAAACCTTATGACCTTGCCCTGATTTTTGCTCTGCCTGGAACCAGCCTCACTGAGAAACTTGGGTGGCTCTCTCTTACTTCCTTCTGGTCTTTGCTCAGAAGTCCTCTTCTCAATGAAGCTTACCTGGATGAGCATGTTGAATATTCACATGTGCATACAACATGTACATTTCTGATTCCCTTTAACTTCAGTTACCGATTTATGCAGCATCTAAATCAAACCAGGACATGTTCAAGAATTAGAGTGCTGTTACAGCTATGCTAGGACAATAGGAATAAACTGAGCCTACCTTGGGGAAACTGGGACATATACCTCCCACATCTAACCTGCTCTGATTATATATAATATACATAATATTTATATATTTATTATGTGTATTAATCACATGTTCAAGAATTAGAGTGCTGTTACAGCTATGCTAGGACAATAGGAATAAACTGAGCCTGCCTTGGGGAAACTGGGACATATACCTCCCACATCTAACCTGCTCTGATTATATATAATATACATAATATTTATATATTTATTATGTGTATTAGTTTGTCTGTCTCTCCCTTTTAGAGCAGAAGCTCCATGAGGGCAAAGATATCAGTCTCCTTATTCGTTGATGTATTCTAAGTGCCTAAAATAGCACCTGATAGCCTGATACATAGTAGATTCTTAATCAATATTTGTTGAACTGAGTGAATAAATGATATGGGGAAATGAAAGATGATCTCAAAAGTTCTTCCAAACTTCAAGCATAAGATGAATTTTTTAGTTCAATTCTAACAAAAAATGGTAAAAATGAATGAGATGAATATGCAAACCTAAAATTTGAATTGGAGCCATGAAATTCTTGATTTTTAATATGGAATTTGGAAGAGATACTGTTGGATCCACTGGCTGTATCTCCCCTCCTTCAAAAAAGCAAACATTTAAATCAGTGCTCCCGAATTATTTTGCTGTTCTCCATCCTTGTATATCTCTGACTTGCTTCTCTTCATCTTTAAAAAGCTTTGGTGGTTCTTCCCTAAAACTTTGTTTCCCCAACCCCCCCACCCCCAAGAAAATGTCACACCCACAAGATGATGTTATTTGTTCCCTTATAATACTGTTTCTGTACCTTGTACATGGAAATGTATATGTCTCGTTACATACATTTTATCATGTCACTGTTCAGTTTACTTATGTCTTTCATGTCTTTCCCATGTCTTTCAGTGGGCTATAAGTTTTTTAGACACTGGTGCTCTCACATTTATTTTGGGCTTCACAGCAACTAGCATGGTACCTGGCACATAGTGGGTACTGTCTATGTGTTCATTGATCTGAATTAAATTGGTTTTGATTCAGTGATAACTGCATCTTTTATCTCACTGACAAATCCACCCAGCCAAAATGGGCTGTGTGATTGCAACATTCCAGTTTAACTCTAAGACTTTATATCATTGTGATATCAAAGGCCCTTTCTAACATGTTTTTGTTTACTAATAGTACCCTCCAACTGACCCCATCCTCAGCTATAAATGATCCTTAAACACAAGTTGCCATATTAGAGAGGGCTATTATTTTCCTTGTAATACTGTAAATAAGCAGTTTAAACTGGGTTCTTTTACTTACTAGTAAATAAAAGAATTTTAAAAATGAATTTGAAGCTATCTAATCTATCTTTACATGAAATCTTCTGCAGTTTGTATTCTCAGTCATAAGTTTCCTCATATGTATGGAATACACACACACACACACACACACACACACACACACGTATCCATCATCCCTAAAATATATGAGGCTAGATATTAATGCAACATACCTCTTAATTCCTTTGGATTATTTTTTGATCCTCTACTATTTTGATGACTGTTGGCCAAGACCTTATTGACTCTGTTACTGTACAATTTGTTCATTGCGGCTCATATTTTCTGCTCTGAGAAATTCATCATATTTCCTCCTGAGATGCTTTTACCATATGCTTAGTGCCACTCATCTATGTTTAACTTTGATTATACTCAATTTCTACTGTATTCTTAGCCTGAAACCTGTCCTTTTCATCCCTCCCAGTCTACTTTGGATCTGAATCTTTCAACAGAGAGATGCCCAGAAATAGCTGAAATACAACATGTCATCTGGGCAAGACTATCCAGATTTGCCATTAGCTGTCAAGCGTCTTGTATTTTGCCCTTCACAAATCCATGCCCAGGGCCTTCTGCCATGAAAGCATCCTATATGTATTGGTGATAATCTCCATCGTTTAAAAAGTTCCCCCCATTGTCTCCATCAGAGAATAGAATATGGAACATCTTTTTCCCCCATTTTTTCCCAGCGTATTTCTTTTGTTCAGTCTAGAAGCAGGCAATTCATATGACTGGTACAAGTGATTTAAAGTATGCTGACTCCCCTGCCCACCTATAATTCCAGATTTTATTCCCCTTAAATCACCACACCAATGAGGAGTGGGGAGAAATAAACAAAAGTTACTGAAAATTGCAAAGGCAAGTTTCTCACCAGGTTGTGTATATCACAGGGTGATCTTCACAAAGCCCCAAAGCTATCAGGGTCTATAGGAAATAGCCACAAGAGCCAAGCCCTCACAATTACCAGAAATTCAAGCTGCCTTATGTCTGTGTGGAAAAGACGTGTAACATCCTGGCTCTCCACAATACCTAAGGATAACATCCTGCTCACTTTTCGCTCAGATGATATCTGTATTTCAGCACATGTCAGCAAGTCCACATACTTTGGCAGAACAAATGTTATTTTTCCTTTCATAGCTGTCCTAAGAGGAATTGTGCAATCCTATAGATTATCGCATGGAGCTCGCGTTGGCCTGTGGCCAAAGCAGAATGCTCTGCTCTAGAGGAGGCAAATTGTGAATTAGCCTCACTGCTGGCAAATTGCTTTTTGTGTTCAGTTTAACTTAGTTCTTATGATTTTTCCTGAGGGCTCATCTGGCCTTGCTCAACTAACTGGTTTAACAGATCAGTTTAAGTTCAGAAACCCTCACTCTTTCCAAGATTTCAGAATGTCCTTGTATTCAATTCCTGATCAGGACAAGTGAGAGTGACAAATGTTTTACAGGTGTTAGATCCTTCCACACAGATATGGCTTAGAAAAAGGAAAAAAAAAAATACAATAAATTGCACCAGGCATAAGTTTGCTCAAATTCAGGGGGAAGAAAAGGAGGAGGCAGTGGCGGCAGCAGCTTTTCACTTAAAGCAAAAGTTACATCCTCTGGATGATGACTTCCTTAAAATATACTGGGCAATCCATGAGCAGCAATGAAAATGCAACAAAGAAAATTAAGAATCTGTGTTCCAAGCAAGAGGAACTCAGACTCAAACTGTTCAGGAACTCAGTTTCTGCTCATGCTGACTGGCTGGAAGAGTCAGCTGTGAATAAACTCGACACCAGGTTGGCTCCATTAATGAAACATTACTGGGATAATACAGCTTATAGATTTTAATAAGAAACTTGAGGGATGTCTTGGTTTGACTACACAGAACACACACCCGCACATACACAAAACAAAAATTTTAGTAGTTCGAATGGGGTAGAAATTTATATATTTCTTAAGTAGAAGGATTCTGGAGATAGGGAGTCCAGTACTGAGAGGATAACTCCCTACTTACCAGGCACCTGAGCTCTTGCTTTCTTTATGCTCTACAGCGCTACCATATCTTCAGTTCTCAGTGTTGCTTCAAATTCCAGAGTGGTGGCTGGAGCTATATAGCCTCTGTGTCTGCTTTCCAGGCAGGAGGAAGAGGAGGAAGCAAAAGGCCAGCACCTCCTAGCTGAGTCAGCTCTACTTGAAGAACCTTCCTAGAAGAAACACTGCTGGTAACAGAAACCACGCTAATAGTAACCAGTAAACACACTGCTGGCCAGATGCATGGAGGCTGGGAAATGTGGGCTTTTAGCTACACATCTTAACCAAAACAGATGTTCAGTTACTAAAAATGAAAGTGGAGTGGATATTGATTAGGCAGCTTCTGTCTCGTTCATATGGGTAAACATTTTTACAAAACTGGGAAGGAGGTGCTTTGAAGCCTTTTGCCCTCTTTCAATCACTACCTTGTATCTTATATAAATAATTCACAAATGAGTTTCTTAATACGAATACTTATGTTGTTTTTATTTTATGATAAAATCATCCCATTAACAAGTAAAATGATGTCATGCAAGATGACATATTTCTGACTTCTCACAAAATGGTAATGCTACCCTCAACACAGGTCGTGAGATTTGAGGGATCACTGAGAAGGAAGTAAAATGATGTCATGCAAGATGACATATTTCTGACTTCTCACAAAATGGTAATGCTACCTTCAACACAGGTCGTGAGATTTGAGGGATCACTGAGAAGGCTCATCTGACCAAAACCACCTACAATATATTGTCTGAAATGTTCATCATGAATATCATTTCTTCTGCATTAAGATGGCATGCTTTTAAAAGAGCTTTCTTAAAATTAATATGTTATCTAGAAAGAGTAGCCATTATGCCATTTAATATCCATTCACTTATCTCTCTGTAGTAGTTTATCAAAATAAGTACTATCATGGAAAGTAGAGAGCAAGGCTCTGAGAGACGGGTTAAGTACATTTCCAAAAGGTGGGTATAGAGAAGTCAGAATAGGAGGGGGGTTCTCTATTATCATGGCACAGTGTGAGGACACTAGTTAGTGTGAAGAAAAGGGTAAATTTGGGAGAGTCCTCCTAGGAAGAGAGGGCATGTAATAAGCATCCCATAATTATTTTTTAATAAATGACTGAATGAAATAAAATATATGCACAGAGTAAGTTCTTGATAAATCTTTCTGGTGGTTTATTGGATAAATGCACAAAGAGATGAACATAGGAATAATTCATCAAAGGTGAATTTTATCTATGATGATTTCTTCATTTCTTCATGCTGCTGTCAATACTGGAAGTTTTTATAACAGCGAATTTCACATGTAACTAAAAAAGAGAATGTGTGCTCTATGTAACCATCCTTGGGAGTTGTTGATTGTGGAGAATATTCAAGTAACAAATATAAAACTGACATTCAGAACCACAGGCTACATGCCAAAGTAGGCCTTGTGAGCGCCGTGAGGCCAGCCAGAGGAGTGGCCACTAGGCTATTAGTATCAGCTTCAGTATGTAATTATTTCATCCAGTGCTGAAAAAGAGGGAGGCTCAAAATATAAACACTCAGCACAAGACTAATAGACAAAGATTTTCCTCACTTGGCCATGATCGGATGGGTATATTCAACTTAACCTTAATTATGTACTATTTCATGACTTTGAGTATGCCTTTCTTTCCTGGTCTGGAAGCAGTGTCATATAATAGCTAAGCACATCAGCTATTATTCCAGGAAAATATGAATACCTATACTGCATCTCCATTTACTAGTTGCCTTGAGCAAGTTATTTAACTGCTCTAAGCCTCAGTTTCCCTATCTTTAAAATGAGAAGACTGCTGTTGCCTACCTCATTACTAATAGTGAGAGTTAAGTGAAGACTCAGTGATGTCCACCAGCCACTGCTATTAGTTATTATTTGTTGGGGTCTTATGGGACTGTATTAGTCAGAGTTCTCCTAAGAAATAGAACTACTAGATTTTATCTATCCATCTATCACCCCATGTCCGCACATGGTCGCCCTCTGCATCCACGGGTTTCAAGTTATTATTTGTTGGGGTCTTATGGGACTGTATTAGTCAGAGTTCTCCTAAGAAATAGAACCACTAGATTTTATCTATCCATCTATCACCCCATGTCCGCACATGGTCGCCCTCTGCATCCACGGGTTTCACATTTGCAGATTCAACTAACTGTGGATCAAAAATATTCAGAAAAAAATAATAAATAATAATAATACAACAATAAAAAATAATATAAATTTGAAAAGCAAAACAGTATAACAGCTATTTACATAGCATTTACATTGTATTAGGTATGACAAGTAATCTAGAGATTATTTGAAGTGTATGGGAGGATATGCATAAGTTATATGCAAATACTATACCATTTTCTTCAAGGGATTTGAGCATCTGAGGATTTTGGTATTCTTGGGGGTCCTGGAACCACATGATTGTTTATACAAATAGAAGGAAAGAGAGAAAGAGAAAGGAGAGGAGAGAGAGTTTATTTTAAGGATTTAGCTCACACAACCATCAGGGCTTTAAAGTCTGAAATCTGCAGAGCAAGCTAGCAGGCTGGAAATTCAGTTAAGAGTTGACTTTGAGGTCTTGAGTCTGAAGTCTGGAAACTTAGGTAGGGTTTCTCTGTTGCAGTCTTGAGACAAAATTGCCGCTTCTTTGGGAAACCCCAGTCTTTGTTTATAAGGCCTGCAACTGATTGAATGAGGCCCACCCACATTATGGAGGTAAATCTGCTTTACTTAAAGTCAATTGGTTTATTTATTTTTTATTATTTTTATTTTTTTAAGGTCAATTGGTTTCAATATTAATCACATCTAAAAAATATCTTCACAGCAACATCTAGACTGTTGTTTAACCAAATGACTATGCACTGTAGCCTAGCCAAGCTGACACATAAAATTAACCATAACAGAAATCCAATAAATATGATCCCCTTCCCCACCTGGATTCTTAATAAACAGAGAGATAAAACAAAACAGTTGTATATTGGAAAATCCAACTGTAACCTGCAAGCTAGATAAATTCTAGGATGGAAGACATGGTTTATATTTGTAGATGAGTGGTTTCAGTGCTATCAGCAACTCCCACCCACCTCTACCCCCAACCAGGTAGATTAACACACCCGGACCAGGCACTGCTGCTAGGTATGATGCACAGCATTTAGGAGCTGGAACGAACTCACATTTCTGTTGGCAGGGTGACATCTGAAAGGACAAAAAGGAAGACTAGTTTTTCTTCTCAAACTCTTCAACCAGGTAATTGGGTAGAGGTAGTAAAAGGACAGAAAGGCCAGCACTGTTTCTGTCTGGTGCATGCCCTTCACAGGAAGTGGCTGTCAGGAGTCAAGAAGAATCGTCCCTCCTCACACCATTTTTATCAATGACTGAACAGTGCTGTGTATATGTCTTCCATCCTCAAAGATTCAGCCTCTGAAATGGAAGCTCTGGAAAGTTATGAGCCTTCCAAACCCTGAGGAAACTTCCCAAGCTATATCCAGGGCCCTATATAATCCTAGATTCTACCAACTGCATATTTCCTCTGTACTCGAAACCACCCCTCACTCCCTCCTTCTGCAGAACTTCAGCTGAGAACCAGCTGGGGTTTAAAGTGTCAGGCCTGGTTTAGATCTCTTGACACCTCTGAAACAAATTCTCCATCACGTGGGGAAAATGCTCTGTCCCTCCGTAAAAACCTCGGAGCCTCTGCCAGCTTGGTGCTGAGGACTCTGACATGCCCTAGGGAGGGGAGAGCCGCAATCTCTGGGGCCTCCTTTCCCTCCTCTGTAGAGAAGTCTGAGGGTTGAAAGGGGAGGGCTGACCTCATCTCTCCCCCCCAGCCCAGAATCCAGGCTCGCTCACTTCCAGTTCACTGGAGCAGCTTGCCCGGGCAGGACTGATGTCGTGCCTTGTTTCAATCAGAGCAGGGAAGTGGAAAGTTGCCTGTAAAAGGCAGATGAAAAATTAAAGTGATCTTTGGCTGGCCGATTTGTTCAAAATGTGAATGCACTTGGCAGTGTAGCAGCAGCATTACATGGTCCCCATGTTGAGAGGTTATTGTACAAGGCTCCACCACGGCTCTTTATCCCAAAGCCAGCAGAAACTGGCCAGGCTTGGCACTTATCTTTTTGTTCTGCAGCCAGTTGCAGAGATTCCTGAATGAGTCCCTAAAATTCCTGGTGATTGGGCAAACCCGAAGGAGTCTAAGGAGCCAGTATGGGGACCCAGCATTGCCTGATTTGGGAGGCTGTATGGAATCAGGGAGAGAACGTGGGCTTTGGTGCCAATGCACTCCACTTACCGGCTGTGAGATCTTCAGCAAATTATTTGGTCTTTCTGGGACATTTATTAACCTCTCTACGCCATATTTCGAAGGGACTTGAAAGTTGACTTTTCGGGGCTAACTTTTCCCTGGCAGGAGAAATTACATGGCATAGTAGAAAGAGCTGATCAGGTTTGGTTTAAATTTGAGATCTGCCATGTGTCCTGTGTGACCTTGGATGATTGCTTAACCTCTCTGGGCCTCAGTTTCCCCATTTACAAAATGGGAATAACTAAAACCACCTCACAGGGTAGTGCCAGGAGAATTAAATAAAATAATGAAACATTTAGTAGTCTTCCTAAAGGTGTGCCTTCTCATTTTGTAGTATCTTTATTAAAGGTTTTGACATTTGAAAAACCAGATTTCAAGTTTTTGGGTATAGAAAACCAATCCTTTCTGTATTTCTTGATTTTTTTCAGCCTGTGTCTAATATCTTATATTTCTCCGGTACTTGTCTGGGATACTCACAAGAGGATCTGTGGCAAAAGTAATCTGCTTGATTTCCTGGAGTCAGTTTTTTCATTGGGATGTTAGGAGAGGATTTAAGCAGATAAGACAAAACGTTCCCCATAATTTCGCTTAAGCAGTTCGGCACTGATCAGTACTGGCTGCAGGTCCCTGGACCACGCTGTAAATTTCTGACTGCTGCACAAATGTTCCACGTGGATCAAAGACCAGCACAGTTGCCAAGTTCTCAGAATAGAATTCAGCCTCATCAGGAAACACCGAGAAGGTCTGGAACCCCTACCAGAGAGAGTTTTATATCCAAGAAGGTCATAAAGTAAGAAGGTTTTATGCCAAAAACAGGCTCAAATCAAGTGATAGTGATATTGGTCAGCAGGGCAAGAATTATTACTGGTGGTTTTTTTCATTCTTTTAAAGTAATGAAGGAGTTTGGGCATTCACATACTAATCCACATAATATTTTAAAAATACTAGTATACCACATTTATCAAGTGCTTCATTTTTGTGAGGTGCTTTTCATACATAACCTCATTGAATCATCATAAAAACTTTAAGTAGCAGGCATGGCGAGTTCCCACTTTCAGTATGAGGAAATTGAGGCTCAGAGAAGGTTGATGACATTCCCGAAGTCAGACATCTGCTTGCAAGCCCATGCTTAGAAACACTAAAATGTACCATTGATAGAGACAGTGGGCTTTGCACATATTGTCTAGGTCCGTTTAATGTCATTATCTCCACAAACCGGTAAGACTGTGTAATTGATTGCAGATTTGTTTCCCACCCCAAAAATTCATGTTGTGAAACCCTAATCCCAGTGTGATAGTGTTAGGAGGTAAGATCTTTGGGAGGTGATTAGGTCATGAGGGTAGAGCCCTCATGAATGGGATTAGTGCCTTTACAAAAGAGACCAGGAGAGCTCTCTAGCCCTTTGTCCACAATATGAGGATACAACAAGAAGTCAGCTGTCTGCAGCTCAGAAGAGGGGCCTCACCAGGACCCAGTCATGCTGGTACCCTGATCTCAGATTTCCAGAACTGTTAGAAATAAATTTCTGTTGTCTATAAGCTACCCAGTTTAAGGTATTTTGTTATAGCAGTCTGAACTAACTAAGACAGATGGTACTCTTTCTCTAAGTTACACATGAGGAAATAGAGGTTCAGATATATGGCACACTTGCCCAGTACCACATAGTGAGAAATCTGGGACTTGAATCCAGGTCAAAAGCCAGAGGACTGTCTGCACAAAACATCTTGAACCTCACACAGACTTTGCTGCTTCCATGTTCCTCACACACAGAGTGCTTTGTCACCATAGAAAAGATGTCCACAGGCAGCCCAAAGCAATCTAGCACTTCCAGGAATTACAAATCATTGCTCATGACCCAGTTTCCACAACTAGGCTGGCAGAAGGAACCACTTGTGCTCACAAAGTATTCCTCAGCCTCGGCCTTCTTCTCACACGATAGGATCACACCTCCAAGCCCTTTGAGGTGTTTGTGTAACTTTTTCTAATAAAGATGTCCACAGGCAGCCCAAAGCAATCTAGCACTTCCAGGAATTACAAATCATTGCTCACGACCCAGTTTCCACAACTAGGCTGGCAGAAGGAACCACTTGTGCTCACAAAGTATCCCTCAGCCTCGGCCTTCTTCTCACACGATAGGATCACACCTCCAAGCCCTTTGAGGTGTTTGTGTAACTTTTTCTAACGGAAAAATCCCCGTACAGGTCCAACAAAGCTGGACTGTGGATTAAGTTCATTCTAGTGTTTTCGGTTTGCAACTCCTGTCCCTCTGCTTCAAGTTCACAAGCAGGCTCCCACCTGTCAGCCACAAGCCAAAGATTTAGAGCCAGTTCTGCCAATTACTTGCTGCATGACATTGGGCATGACTGCCCGGTCCTTACTACTCCCATCTGTAAAATGGACCAGTGGGAGAAAATTGACAGTTCTTCATCTTTCTCAGGTACTTCTGCCTGATTAAATCTCATATACGCACAGACTTAAAATCTTATTTACATATTTCGTGGTTTCCAATGATGCTGTAAACCTCAGCCCCTGACCCCCGTTCCAGGATTATATAATGGAAGTTTTCTTCCATCTAAAAATATGTGTCATTTTATCCATAGGAATGGGATATTTTTCCCCATACTAGAGATCCTTACCATCTCTTCTTCCACTAGGGGAACCCGTTGCTCTGATGTCATAGTTGATGGTTGATGTCATACAATGATGGGGTATATAGGTTTTGTCATGATGTTTAAAAATGGGATGGTGCCTTTCTCCTTGTACACTATGTTGCATCTAATTGGGGGGAGACCTAATATGTGAGTGCATGCATTTAGCTTTTTCCTCTGGCTTGTGAATTTCTAGGTTCCAATTTAATTCCAATAGTTCTAATTTAGTTATCTTTGGCCTCCTTCAGCTTTATAAGTCAGGCCATCAATGCAATGCTGCTTTTAAAAATAATCTTTCAGAACTCACATCCAAACTGACTCCCTCTCAGTGCAAATGATGGGTGTTTCCCACTGAATGTCTTCAGAGTAAATCTTTTTCTGTGGTTACGATGTCAGCTTTAGTCTATAACTCTTAAAATTCCGTCCAGACAGGCCTTCAGACGCATCTTTCCAAAGGGGCCATTGTAATATTCATGGAGCAAAGGGCATGCAGTCACCTAAGTGATCATCAAATAAATGAAGCAAAGTTCTATTCCAGGTGTACGCGGATTTTTGGTAGCTTATGCTGTTAATACTTTCATCAACAGCACCTTTTACTGCCTGTCTTTAATAAAGAGGATTCCCACCCTGTTTATCAGGATCCTGAATATATGAAACTGTTCTCTGGGAAGCCCTTGATGTGGTTGGAATGAGACTGAAATTTCTATTAAACAGTCATTCAGCTGAAGCAAAATTTATCATAAAGGGCAACCTTAACATGAAGTCTTTATATGTAGCAAAGAGGTCATAATTTGAAACAAACAAAAAAATGCAGTATTAAATTATGTCAGGAAACAGGTCCAAGGTCACAGGATGAATTAGTCATAACCCAAACCTTAAAGCCAGCAAGAGAAAACTAAATAGTGTTTTAAATTTGTACTAACTTATTCAAGCAAAATAGCTACCCCAAGATACTCAGAAATTTCTGGAGGTAATGTGATATTTATTTGCTGTCCTGCCAACTTCATATAATAATTTTATCAAGAATCTGTCCTGTCTTATTGCTCATGTTATTGGAATGTACGTTCAATTCAACAAATATTTAATGGGCAAACGGACCTTCTATTTGCAAGGCTTCTTACAGAGTCCTGCAGGGACTGCCAAATACGGAACTCTTTGATTTAAGGCAGTTCACTAAAGCTGATGTGTAGGCTGGTGACATCTTAGTCACCTAGAATTTCCTAAAAATACATATTCATAGGCCCCATCCCAAGCCGACAAAATCAGAATCTCTGGGGGCAGGATCAAGAATCTCTATTTTAAACACATTCATCAGATGAAATTGATACAAAGCAGGCTTGAGTTCTACGTAAGTCAGACTTCTCTGTTGCAAGTGACAGATATCTAACTCCAGCTGGCTTCAACCAAAAAAGGAATCAGTTGACTCTAGTAACTGCGAAGTGCAGTAGGGAGACTGGCTTCAGGCACAGCTGTATCAATGTCGTCAGGGATTGAGTAGCTTCCCACTCTTCTTAAGGACAACCTAAAGCACCACAGAAGGTAATAATCATAACAACAATAATAGAATTCTTACTATGTTTTAGGCACTGTACTTTGCCTATATTGTCTCATTTAGTTTTTATAAAGGTAATACGAGGTAGGGAATGGTATCTCCATTTAACCTATGAAGAAAGAGGCTCAGCTCTTTATCCGAAGTGATTTATCCGAAGTCACACAGTGATCAAGAGACATGGAAAGGAGAATTAAATCTATGGCAGTCTGGGTTAGAGTTTCCACTATGTTCCCCATTCTTATATACTCAGACTAAAATGAGCCAAAAGTATATCATTTCGATATTGGAAGAAAAATAAATGTTAGAGGGCAAAAGAAGGACAGGAGAGTATAATTCAGATGGCAGTCTTTATTCGTGCTTATCAAATGCTCCATAGTCTCTGAGCTCTCTGTAGACTAAAGTAATGGTAGGAATCTGCATTTTGGATGTTCCCCAAGCTGGTCTGATTCACACCTCCTGTAACCACAAAAACATTAATTTATCACAGTTCAAAGGAGAGCTGCTGAAGCATTTGCATCCATAGACAACACGTACAGGACTATTGTTAAACTTCTGTTTCAGCAAAGAAGGTCTGAGGAATCATTAACAAAAAGTCAGAGAAAATGATTCCACTGAGAAGTTCTTTGTAGTCCTAGTTGACAGGAGCTGATAAGGCTTAGACTGGTGTTGTTGCTATAGGAAAAAGGCAAAAGAATAGAAACGCATAGAAACAAGATTGAATAGTCAAAAAGATATGAATTATGAAGACAGCTATTTTTTAAAAAAAAACAAAAATAGAATAAAAAAATGTGGTTATAGATGACAGCAAGTCTCAGATTTCTAATTTGGTCTGTCCTA
>NW_007735327.1:32081-42231 GCF_000696425.1 Galeopterus variegatus | reverse complement strand
GGTCTGAGGAATCATTAACAAAAAGTCAGAGAAAATGATTCCACTGAGAAGTTCTTTGTAGTCCTAGTTGACAGGAGCTGATAAGGCTTAGACTGGTGTTGTTGCTATAGGAAAAAGGCAAAAGAATAGAAACAAGATTGAATAGTCAAAAAGATATGAATTATGAAGACAGCTATTTTTAAAAAAAAAACAAAAACAGAATAAAAAAATGTGGTTATAGATGACAGCAAGTCTCAGATTTCTAATTTGGTCTGTCCTAAGAAACTGTGGTAGACTGTGGACCCCATGACCCAAGCCTCCTGACATTCCAACCTTGTATTATTCTGAGCTTGATCATATGACTTGATTTCATCAATTGGACATTAGCAAGCATGACATGGACAGAGACTTGATAAGCATTTGCTCACTGGAGCTTGTCCTATTGGAACTCTCCCTCTTGGAATACTACCTTGAGACTGCCATGATGTGAGGAAGCTCAAGTTCATGACAAGGAGATGAACCAAGATGGACAGCCCCAGCTGATCCCAGCCTCCAGTGATCTGTCAGCTACATGTATGATCCCAAGTCACATGTGTCACCCCAAGCAATATCAGCAGAACAATCACTCAACCAACCCACAGAATCCTGCAAAAGTATAAATGATTGTAGTTCAAGCCACAAGTTTTGGGGTAGCTTGTTATGCAGCTATTGGTAACTGAAACAAACCAGAATTTTTTTTTTTTAGTCGGCAATGTACTTCATTGTGTAATCCATCATGCTTCCCTCTTTATCCTGGCTGTTAGGAATCTCAGAGCTAAGTTTCATGTTCATTGCTGTGTCTTTTTTCAACCAAGAATTCTTATTAGGATTTGTCCATTTCTCTTTCAGGTTTTTGTCTTTTGTATTAAATGGTTTGGGGATTTTCATACTTGTTGTTTTCTTTTAAACTGGCTAAAATTATTTTGAAAGTAGTTAGGGTATATATAAAATAATAAATAAAGAATCACTACAGATTCAAGTAGATCAGTAGAAGAAAAATGATAGATAAGGTAAAAATAATAGTAATTAACTACTGATATGTATGAATTCAACAAAATATTAATGTATGTTCTGAGCCAGGACCTATACAAAATCATTTACATGTGTCCTATCATTTAATTCCCCAACATCTATGAGTAAGTACTACTATCCTCCAATTTACTGAAGAAGAACTGAGGCAAAAAGTTTTTACAACTTTCCCAAAGTCTTAGCACTGGTAAGTGGCAGAGCCAGGGTACCAATTTGAGCCTATCCAACTTCAGAGCCTACATTCATAACCATCATGGAGCACTTCTTCAAATGTTTTTTTGTTGTGTTTAGTCTTTTTATTTGTTGTATGTGAATTTGAAAGAGAAGGAATTATCTCTTGAGTATTTTTTAGGTGCAAGAATTGTCACCAGGTTATTAACTAGTTTTATAAAGAAAAAAATAGACAATTGAAAATGAAGTTGCTGTTGCTTGAATTGGGCAAACATTGCATTCAAAGAAAATTCACTTTTACCACATTCCAAAAAGGAATTCAAGCCCATCTCCAAGGCCACAGTTGTAGTTATCAAAGCCAGTGGACTCACCTCATTTTGTCCTTTACTAGAGGTATATACTTTTAAATGTATATTCTCAGAGAAATGCAGTACTTTAGTAAGAGTCTACCTAAAATGCTTTGAAAAAGTAAATCTGTTGTATAAATACAAGGTATTATTGCATGCAGGTGGTCCCCAAATTTTGTACAACCAATATATTCATACATTGATAACCTCAAACCACCCAAGAGCCAAACATATACATTGATCTGTTGATGGAACAATGTTTCAGAATATTCTATGTTGGCCCTGTCTTTGGCCTATTGAATCATGTATAACATTGGCAGCTCTGCCTGTTCCAAAGAGCTTCTGGAATACTTTAAATGCTTCATTAAATTTAAATTTTAAGCTTTTATTTTTAAATGAGTACAAAACGGAAAGCAAGAGTAGAGTAGTGACTCAAGTGTTTTAAACTTTAATTAAAGCCGCAAGGTTGAAAGACGTAATTAAGCATGCAAATGTGGACTTCATTTAAGTTCAGAAGGGTGAATTTTACTCTTAGGTAGTCAGTTGAGAAGAAAAAAACCAAAATTTTTGCATGTTTATTATGGAACTATGTTATTGAATTTTGTATCCAACAGGCAAAATAGAAATCAGAATTTAATAATTTTTAGTTATTATACTATAAACTGGAAGTGTGGAATCACAATTCTTTTTGTTTAATCCAAACTGAAAAAATAAGATGGCATTCATGAGAGATTCAAAATTACATTTATCAAGGTAACTGTAGGTTCAGCCCTAGACTGTTATTTTATTAAAGTTAATATTGCCTTTTCACAGGGGAGGTGTCAGCCACAGGATAGTCACTTTTCCTGTGTCCTTTATGTACATCCTGCTCAAAGGCAGGAGCTGCCCAAGTTGACCTCATGAGATGCATTCTGTCTGAATGATTCTACTCTCCGATCGGTGAGAGCGGCTTCCCACTCCTTCAAGGTAATTTGGACTTCAACAGCCCAGAAAAATGAGAAGCTGATCAGTTGTGATTTGTTCCTGACAACCAGGTTCTCATGGGGCTGCTGAGACTGATACCCCCCTGTTCTATTGCTCACAGATATAGATCACGCCCTACCTCTTGGCTTCTCCCAGGCTGCAAGTGAGAGTTTTCACTGCATGAAGATGAAGCTGTCTTTTTCATCTCAAATTCTAAATGACAAGCATACTGACAAAAATACCTTGGTAGAGTTCTTTTACATTTTCACTCAACATAGTGTCAGAAGCAAATGTTTGCTAACATAAACATAGCACTAAGAAAATACTATCACTAACAGAAAACCATCACCCTATAGTTGTTAATTCACAACTTGGCTACTTCATAAATAATTGTTAGTCTTCTGATCAGAATGGGCTTGTAGTGGGGAACAGACCTTTCCCAATCTCCTTTTCTGTAATTTGTCATCCCTGGTTGCCTGTTTTCTCCTCGGCATCAATAGTTTTCAATCACATGGATCAGGAGACAAAGTTCTGTTTAATTGTTCCTTCTTCCCAAGAATAAAAGAATTCAAAGGAAGAGAAATGCTATTCTTCCTTTATTTTTTTTAAAGTAAGCTCCACTACTCCCTTTGCGGAAGAGAGTAGTTTCTTTTATTGGTCAAGAACAAATTCAGGAAAAGTTAAGTAATTTGCCAAGGTTGCCAACAGCTTTTGCTCCCATCCTAAAACTCAAACCACAACAAAGAGACACTTCAAAGTCACCAAACTACAGAGTTCTCAAATTTTAGTTAATACTAAGGTTTCTGCCTATCCTGAGTCCACAGGGTACCAGAAAATTTTTCTGCAAATAAGAAAAATAGATCACATTTTAAATATATGTTCTTCCCCATGTCCCCCCAGATGTAATTAACTTGAAAATACAATATTTGAAGAGAAAACAAAGATAGTTCCCCAGACTTGGTTGTTTTGTCTACATGGTTTTGGAACCAGTAGCTTATTTCAGAACAAGAGAATTTGTTGAAATTTTGCAATGTGAGTGAAGTCATTTGCTATTTGGGAACTTATTCTTCTAAAATTATAGCTATTGTTTTCAAGATAAAAGGTTTAGAAGTTGAAGAGCTTCTAAAATTGCTATTTGATATAACTTGGCTGAACTTTAAGGCTGAGAAAAAAATCTGTACATGCAGGTGCTACTGAAATAATGGATTTATAATTGTGATAGCTTTAAATCATAATGGCAAAAGTCGTTAAACAGAAAGGTGATCAACAAACTTAGAAAAGGGTCAGAGATAAGATATAGATAATTTCCTCCAGCTGCTGACTTAAAAGCAGTGCAACAGATGCTATTTTTATCTCCAAAGGAATAGCTTTTTTCTTTCTGTAAACTTTTTTTTTTTTATCCTAAATTGAGTATGATAGCTTGGAGGAGAAAGGAAAATAAAAACTTACCAACTAATCTCACATCTCAATTTTCCTTGAAGAGCCACTTAAAATTGGAAGTATTTCATCTGACCCATGAGAGGCTGTGGGCAAGTTTAGAAGTCTAAAAATCAACCACTTTTCTGGAACTAAGAAGCAAAATTACTATTGTGGAGGCTCCCTTAAGGATACAAACATTTTGAATTGTTTGGAAATATGATGCAGCATATAAATGGCTGTTCAATCCCCTTTCTTCTCCTCCCCGCATCCAGACACCCCCAGAATGCCTCCCCACATCCTCTGGTGTCACCTCCAACACCACCATCCCTGCTGCAGATCCAGAGAATCGCAGCTGCTATGGTGGAATCCACAGCCATAGAGAGAAAACCATGCAGAAAAATGTAAAGATGTAGCTTTAAATCCCAGTTCTGCCTCCGATTAGCTCCATCACATTGGTAAGGTTACTTTCTGAGCCCCAGTTTGTTATCTGGAAAATGACGAAACTGTAATTTCTAACTCCTGGAGCTGTGGTGAGGATTCAATCACATCACCCATACGAAGCTCCTGACATGAGCCTAGGAGATAGAAAAGATTTAAAGTTGGCTATTGATCCTAGTCCCTATGTCCACTCAGTTTCTAACTCCATTTTTTTTTTTTTGTCTTTTTTTGTGACCAGTAAGGGGATCGCTACCCTTGGCTTGGTGTCGCCCGCACCACACTCAGCCAGTGAGCGCACCAGCCATCCCTATATAGGATCTGAACCCACAGCGGGAGCGTCACTGCGCTCCCAGCGCCGCACTCTCCTGAGTGCACCACGGGGCCGGCCCAGTTTCTAACTCCATTTTGACCAACCACAGCCACACTGAAGTACAGTTAATGGGGCCATGGAAGGAAAGAAAAGAGGAAACAAAAGGACAAGAGCAGGGGCAGAAACCTTGGAGCTCTCAACATGCCTCCTCCTTTCCACCCTCACGTTAACACAGCAACCAGCAACCACAGCCACAATAAGAGCTAATGTGTACTGAGCCTTTTGTACATTCCTGACACTACATGCAGCATATTATTTAAGCTCACAGGAGATACAAGTGTTAATTCATCACATATCATATTAGGATTTTGGCAGCCCTGTCCACTCTTCCATTCCCATTGAGTTTCCTCTCAATTTAAACACTGGAGTCTCTTTGCTTCCTATACTTGTACAGTTAGTGTTTTGACCCAAGGCCAGGACTTGACACTTATCCATGAGAGAGGTTCAGCATTGCTAGATTTAGCTCATTGTGTCAGCCTGTCAAAGCCCATCTGCATTCTAGTACAGACACATATTCTCTATATCTTCGCCTCATGACATCCACAGATGCATTGAGTGTGTCTTCCGTATTCTCATCCAAGTCATTGATAAACCAGGTCTCTTTCTAAACACTCATTCGGCTGGTTCTTGTCCTAGTGGAAGGGTCCTTTCAGGGCTCCAGTGGAGTTTAGGGGATAAATGCTGCAATATATTCTCATTGTTTATATCAGTTGTCTGGGAACACCAGCTGTGTAGCTGCTGGAGACCACAAGTCCAATGGGGAGTTTCAGCCTCTCCCCAACTGCTTTATGAAAAGCCAGCCTTCTGAGATCCACCAGCCCCATGAGAAACCGCATGTGGGAGCATCCCCTTCCAATGGGAGAAAGGGGCCCTCGGGTCCAGCTGGTCCTTGTCTGGTCAGCCCAGACTGAGCTCCTGTAGCCGCATTTGGACAATTCTCTAATCTTAAACACACACACACACACACACACACACACACACACACACACACACACACACAAGTTAAATTTCTAATGGGCTTCCTTGGCCCCTGCTCTTTTCCTTCCCTCCTACTCTCTCCCGCCGATAGACACTCACTCAGCCCCTTTCTCTTTCTCGCTCCTTCCTAAATGAGGCGCCTGATCTGCACCTGCCTTGCTTTTCCTCCATGAGCATCTCTCTCTGCTCCTCAGGGCTGACCCCATAAGACGTGACTCAGCCCTTCTTCTTAGGGAGACTGGGCCCACTCTCCTCTTTGTTTCCCTCCTCTGCTCTCTCTTTAAACGATCCCTCTTACCTGTGTCTGGTGTAATTAATTTCCAAACTGCAGAAAGATATTGATGTTAGGAATTTGGAAAAAAGACCAGAATTCATCAGAATACCCCAAATCATACATTTTTATCAAAATACTTCCAACATTTTTTATGTACTTAACTCATTATTAGGAAGATCAAAAAATTGTTTAACAAGTAAGGTACGTAAGCTTAGTAATGTTCACAAAGAACCAGCCTAGATTGAATATACAAACACTGGAAAATGTCTGCAGATATTGGGTGTTTTTTAAATAATGTAGAATTCTAATCTTCTAGTGTAATTAACAACTCCACGCAGAACCATGTGTAGAAACTGCCAATTGAAAGATTTATCTTGCTTTTAAAACTTGTTATTTCTTGGAACACCACCCAGAGGATACCATGTGAATAACCTTAACATTCACTTTATTTGTAAGAAGAATTCACCATTAGCAGCAGGCAGGGCCATGCGCATGTATTTATTACATGGCCAGAGCTACAAGCAAAGCTGATGAGACTGTGATCACTTCTCTCTCTTTCTCCCCATCCCAGTTACTGGAAATGTTAACTTTGACCTTCAGCTCCGCCTGTCACCTTTTCCTGCGCTTGCTTTCTTCTTGACATCACCGGATTCCTTTGAGGAATAATGTCTCTATGTTAAATATTAATCTTTTATTCTCATAGAAAAATTGTCATACTTTCCCCTATTTTTTTCTGATTTCTAAACCTCATTTTTCTCAAAATGTGGGATTCAAAAAATATATAATTTTACTAAGAAATGCCAGAAGGGAAACCCCACATGGAAACTGTTATAATAATGGATATCTATTGTTCTGGCTTGACCAGGAATATTTTCTCCTTCCCTTATAAGGACAGTGGTTTTTGTTTGTGGAACTTCACTGTCCCACTCTGTATGTCAATCACGGTGTCCCACTTCCCTAAGGAGCGAACGGACCTACCACATTCTTTCTAATGGCTGCATATGAGTTCACTGGCTACGTGTACCATGGTATAGTTAATTGGTCTCATATTTAGAGCCATTTGGCAGTTGTTAGTTGTGGGCATGGAACTCCAGCTAAGATGTTAAAGACACAGTCAAAAGATCTTTGATGTTGAGCCTTCTCATTGGCAAAACCAGGACGCTAGGAGCTTCACCTCTTCCTATTTTTCCCAAATTCTTAGTTGTTTGTGACATTTTAATACATTACTAAGTTTGCTTGTTGACAAGAGTTATTTTGCTTAGAACCAAGAAAACCTAACTAATTCCAATGGCAAAGAAAACAAGCTCCAGACTGCTGGTTTGGCCAAAAAAAAGGCCTGATGAAATGGTCCATACCATGTCTGCTCAAGACATCAGGCTAACTCTCTCTTGTATTTAGGCTTGCACATTTTTGCTGCCTATGTATATTGGGCCTGGAATAGACTCATCTTACCAACAGAGTCATCAGATTACACGTATAGGGTTTTGGTGTAGGACTTTACAGAGTGGGCTCAAAAAAGTCTACCAAGGCACATAGCCTTGGTGATAGATCCCAGACTGACTTTTAGACCAGCAACAGGAATTTCTCTTAGGCCTTAGGGCCTTACCTGCAGAAATAGTATGTGTATTAGTAAGGGTCCTCTGGAGAAACAGAACCAACAGGAGATTAGATAGATGATAGATAGATAGATAGATAGATTTATTGTATTATAAAGTACAGGCTCATGCAACTATGAAGGCTGAAAAGTCCCAAAATCTGCCATCTGGATGCTGGAGACACAGGAAAGCTGTCAGTATAGTTCAAATGCCTGAGAGCCAGAGAGCCAATGATAAAAATTCCATTATAGGTCCGAAGGCCTGAGAACCAGGACCACTGAGAACAGAAGATCAATATTTCAACTCAAGCAGGTAGGCAGAGTTAATTCAACCCTCTTTCATCTTTCTGTTCTATTCAGGCCCTCAAAAAACTTGACGCCCACCCACTCTGGAGAGGGCCTCAGTCTACAATTCAAATGCTGATCTCTTCCAGAAACACCCTCACAGACATACACAGATATTTTAACTAGATATTTTGGCTTCCTGTGTTTCAATCAAGTTGACACATAAAATTAATCATCACAGAGCACATAGTATTTTCTCTTTTAGAATTTTTTTAAATTAGCTTATTAATTGAAATTCATGAATTCATTTTTTAAAAACCTAAATTTCTATGTTCTTTTAAATAGATAAAAATATCAAGAAATACTGATACAAGAAATACTGTACAAGAAACCCTGTACATTTAATCTGATGACTCTGTTGGTAAGATATGAGTCTATTCCAGGCCCAATTACATAGACAGCAAAAATATGCAAGCCTAAATACAAGAGAGAGTTAGCCTAATGTCTTGAGCAGACTTGGTATGGACCATTTCATCAGGCCTTTTTTTGGCCAAATCAGCAGTTCTGGAGCTTGTTTTCTTTGCCATTGGAATGTTTCTGGATGACAGTCCTTTAGAAGGATCGCACATTCTTCACAGTGCCCAGCTCCACCCAGTAAGACTTTGCTTCTACGCAGTTACCTGCCCAGCCCCTGTAGGTGACTGAGTTTGCAACATTTGTTCTGCATGATCCAGCTGAACTCAGCAAAGAGCTGGAGCTTGAGACCAAATCCTCACCTACATAGGTAATTCCCTTGTGGACCTGCAAGGGTAGTGTGTGGACAGTTGAGGATGGGATTCAAAAATTCAGTATTCTGGGTCCAAGTCAACTTTCAATCTTCTCTCATTTCCAATAGGTTATTGATTTGGGTATAAGAAAAACTGCTAATACAAAGAAAGAAACAACACAATAGCAATGACAAAAACAAAGGTTTATTTCTCTTTCTAGAAATGTTCCAGAGGTAGGCATGTGGTACAGGTTATAGGTTTCTTGTCTCCAAGAAATCATCCAAGCATCCAGTGTCCTTCTTCCTTCTCTTGTTCCATCATCCTCTAGTGTGTTTTGCTCACCCAGCTGGGTAAAGGTAGCTTGCACTACACATCGAAGGTCCAGTTTATGGGAACCGGAAGAGAAAGTAAGTGCAGAGGAAACCAACTGCATGGAAGCAGGTGACTCAGAAGGTGGCTCGGAAGGCCATTATTTCTACTCTTACTTCATTGGTGACAGCTCAGTCTCATGGCCTCCCTTAACTGCTGGGAAGCATTTCTAATATTTCTAATTGTCAGCCATGTGACCTGACAAAAATCAGCAAGATACTGTCAATAACTAAAAGGAGAGAACAGCGAATGCACACTGGAGAGCAATTACTACTCCCTGCTCTAGTAGAAAAAAAACTGGGAGACAGAAAGGTCTTTCTTCCAGAGACTATACATACTCTCCCATACACACACACATGCACACACACTACAACTACCACAGCCAGAGTTTTATCTATCTATGAACGCTGGATATTTTTTTTAACCAAACAGGAGCAAACAGTGAAATCATAAGGAAATGATCTTCCTATCGGCTGTAGATTAGACTCCAAACTCTAGCTGTCAGCATCTCCTTCCAGTTCTTTTTATATATTCACCTGATGAATAAGATTTCTAATTTTATTACTATGAAATTAGACATTTTATGAAATGTTTAAAGTGAAAGAAATCCCTCCTCACCCGATTTTTATTTTTATTTTTTTTAAAAACACTGTCTTTAAAAAATAAATAAATAAACTTTGGGGCTGGCCCGGGGCTCACTTGGGAGAGTGTGGTGCTGATAACACCAAGGCCAAGGGTTCAGATCCCCTTGCTGGTCATCTTTTCAAAAAAATAAATAAATAAATAAACCTCATGGTGTGTGTGTGTGTGTGTGTGTGTGTGTGTGTGTGTGTGTGTGTGTGTGTGTGTGTGTGAGTGAATGTAATACCCATTACATCCATCAGGAAAGGAGAGAGAGAGAAATGTAGTCACACAGTGACCTCCCTCCATGGCTTCTCCGAATCTTTGATCAGATTTGTCTAACCATTCCGGGATCAGCTGCAGTTTTCATCCAACAGAATACTTGCACACACTATGTATTATTCAGAACTTTAAAGCTACCCCCAGGGCCGGCCCGGTGGCGCACTGCTACAGTGCGCCGCTTGGGAGCGCGGTGGCGCTCCCGCCGAGGGTTCGGCTTCCATATAC
>NW_007735327.1:25280-31766 GCF_000696425.1 Galeopterus variegatus | reverse complement strand
TTGCCGGTCCCGGTCCGGTGCGGGCGCGACACTGAGGGTTGTGATCCGTTGCTGGACACGAAAAAAGACAAAAAGGAAAAAAAAAAAAAGCTACCCCCTCGGGTTTTAATTCCACTGAGAACTTTTTAAGAAACTTTTCATTTAAAGCCAAATTTTTTTAAGTGGCTCAAAGAATGTCTTTACTACTCACAAGGAGCCACAGCTTCTACACTTTTGTCAATCTTTGTGCTAATCCCAGAAATCTGATTTTCAGCACCCCAATATATAAGACAGAATCACTGCTGCTCTGATTAAAGAAGGGGTTGGCGGCCTGTAGCTCTAACTTCTGAACTTCCCTGTCATCTGTCACAGAAGTCCCTGAAACCTCTTTGAGGAGTCCCCGTCACTCTGGGAACACTGTCTGGAAACCATGATCCACTGACTCTATGTTCATTGCCTGAGGGTCAGGGGGTGGGTAAGATAAAGGGAAAAAACAATCAGGAAAACTTACAGCTTTCCTATCTAGTAGCACCTCACCTTGCTAATTCAGTATAGGAGAAAGAAATGAGCCAGAAAGAGCGTTACACAGACTAAGCAACGGTGTGTTGACTCATGCAGTTTTTAGCATTTCAGCCAGAGTTACTGGCCTCTTGTGGTCACAGTCCTCTTCTGACCTGCATCCTCTTACAATGCGAAGCAGATGCTGTGTTGGGATCTAATGGGATCATCACCTTTTATCAAATAAGAGACTTTGGGGAGCTCGGTTTCCCCATCTGTAGAAGGGGCAGTCCTACTGCTTTCTCTGTGTGGGCACAGGACTCAGTCCTTACTTCTTTGACCTCACTGGAGAGGCCTCTTTGATCACACCATTTAAATAGCACCTATCTTTCCTTCTCCTTTCCCTTTCCCTGCTTCATTTTCATCTGTAGGGCTTATCACCACCTGACAACACATATATGTATCTGTCATCTCACTCCAGCACCAGAATGCAACGTCATGAGAGCAGAAGCTTTATTTGATTTTTGTATGCTTCTATCTCCCTGGAGCCCAGGGGAGTTCCTGGCATGTAGTAGGTGGGCAATAAAATAGGTTAGTTGTTGAATGCATCATGAGATTATTGTGAAAAAGAAAAGAATGCGTGTAAACTGTTCCACCGGGTACCTGGCACACACAAGGCCCTCAGCACAAATCAGTTATTTGTATTATTGTCATCACCTTCCATGCAGAGACTCTAAGATGATGACTGACTTCATGATCTCACCCACTTCTTCACGGCATGGTGGATCTCTTTCAGATACTCCCTAAGTTTAACAGAAATTCACACAACTCCAAAAGGCGTATGTGGTAGGTATAGCATTTCCACATTTCTAAAGTCAGCACATGGGGTAAAAATCACATGTAGTTTGCATTACCCTTGAAAATTCTTTAGGAAGACATTACTTCGAAGATCGATATGCCATTTTTCTTTTAAGTCCAACCCAACTGCATTTTCCTCCAGCATTGCAATAGATCAGTGAATCTTTGGTTGAATCCCAGATGGAATATTTGGCTTGTGTTAGAGACTGTGCAGTACCAAAAATAATAATAATAATTCAAGCCATTATATTGTTTAATGCTGGTCTGCTTAAACAGCAGAATGTTTTTCAGCAGGGTAAGATCCTCAGACAGTGGAGTCCAAGACCAAATGTGGGGGACGAAGATTCGCGTCTCTTCTAAGTCACTCTGGGTATGTCCTTATAGACTTGGAGATAGGCCAGAATTTATCATCACTGCTTCATTTATGTGTTTGTTCTGTCCTGGTCTTTGTCTCTCTCTCCCTTCCCACTCCTCCCACCCCTTTTCTTTTCTGCCACACATGTAGTTCAAATAATGTGAGTTAAATGAGTGCATTTACAGAATCATCAGCCATGACAAAGGACCATTTTACAGTTGGAAGGACCCTTAGAAGACATCTTATCCAACCTTTCCATTTTACATGGGTATGTAAGAAAAGTGGAACTCGTTTGTCTAAAGTCACACAGTTAATGAGTCCCAGTACTAGAACCCAGTTCTGTGGCTTCCTGATCCGATGACTACTACCTTCTGCATGTCACGTGTGACACTTTCATTCTCCTTTCTCCCTTTGCCACTCCTAAAAACAATCACCCAAAGACAATGCTGTGGCCTTTACTGCCTCTTGCTCTTTGCTCAGGAGCCAAGCATCCTTTGATGAAGGCAGCTTGCTTCTACTGTCGGTCCTCTTTCAGTCTCTTGCCCCTTCCCCACTTCCCAAGGAATCAGTTGGATTTCCACAGAGCCTCCAGAAACTCTGACTCACTGCTCTGTAATCGGGCCAGTGCCCACCTCCTCCATCCTTTGGCAGCTCTTGTAATTCTTGGTGGAAAACATCATTTGCAAAGCTCCTGGCATGGGAATCATGACAACACGGTGCTTTAGAGTCTAATATTTTCTTTTTGAGTCATGTTGAGCAGGGACAACTTCCTCACACAAAGATCAGGAAACACATCCAGACAGCACAAACGGATCATGAAGAGGACTCAGAGACTCCAACGGTATAAACAGAACGGCACTTTTGAAATAAGCCTTCGCATGGAACACCAGATTATTGTTGCAGATTAGACTGTGGCTGGGAATGACCTCACGTTATACTTATGCCCTGAGGAGGGTTTTGATGGAGTGAGACATTACACAAAACAACAGGTTGTTGCCAGAGAGCCAACGAAGTTCCAGAAAATGTTTGACCACTTATAAACTGGATCCTTCTTTTGTGTTTTGATTGAAGTCATTGGGTTAGTTTCCCAATGATTTAAGCACAAACCCACCACCATCACACCATCAGTTCACCTCACCCCTACCTCTCCTTCAATTCACATCCCCCACATGCCACACACATGAAATGAGCATGCTTCTTTGATAGATGCACATGCATGCACACACGTACTTTTTTCAAAATTTTGCCAACAAATATATGCATCTCATTTCCTCCTGCTCCAGATGTAGCCTTTTAAATATTTTCAAGAGCTATGATCATGGAGAAAATTATAGAATCTAAGGAGAAGTCACCTTGAAGGAAAGGCTAAATTGGAATAATCCTTTCCATGAACTTCCCAAGGTCATTGGATGGTGCTGGGTGTTAATTACCCAGTGCCCTCTGCCCCCAGAGTTCTCTTTCCTTTTGATTCCCATTCATGATCTTAAGTCTCTCCACATGTTTCACAGACTCTTTCCCTCCATCCACCATTACATTCATTCAAGGAGGGGGAGGAGGGAGAAGAAAAGGAAAAATCTGTATAGAATTTCTGTCTGTACCACTCTTCCTTCAACCTTTTGTCTTATGCCTGAGGTAACAACTCTAATAGCCTTTGAAGTTGAAAGTGGATTTGAGTACATTTCAGTAGGTGCCTTCCCGGTCTGACTGATGACATTTCATGTTTTAAAATAGTTTCACTCCAGTGGTTTCTTCTCCTAGCACTGGGATGGGAAAACCCTAATGCATGATGAAATCATATGATAAGTGGGTAATAATCAGTGAGGACATGGAAGGGTGCACAAATCAACCGTGTGTGTTATTTTTAGAGCGTTCACATGATATGATTCATCTTAAAAGCATTTCTAAGTGTGAGGATCTGAAACCATCACCATGATTTACTGAAGTCATGGAGAACACATGTGACTTTCTTGTTTCAAAAGTGATATTATGTGGTCACCATTGCTTTTTTCCTCCCCTTTCGGTTTCTTACAGAATTGTTGGGCCAAACCAAAAGGCCAACATAAATTCTCCCTTGGTACCCTGCTGTCTGCATTCAAAGACTTAAAATATTTGATGTACATGATCTATGTACCAAGGTGATATTCTAACAGAGACAAATTATGTTCAAACATCTGAAAGTCATCATTTCTATGCATATGTAGGCATTCTGAGAAAAAATCTACAAGAGGATCAAAAACAAGATTAAACCACATCTGTTTGGGTTTAAATGACATTGTCTATGTAGTTCAAAGTTGTTCCCTTTTGTATAAAAAAACCTGCCCAGCTGTTTTTTATCTTAAATTCTTAGCCTTTATCAAAGAAGTGTTTTCATTGGCTAGCCAGTGTTATTTCTAAAAGTTAAAGTATTTAGGAAAGGGAGCTAAGAGAAAAAAAATGCTTTATTCATCTAAGTTCTGTCACCAGAGCCTTTTCTTGGCACTAGCAGAAAACTAATACAGGAGTTTTATTCAGTTCTATATAGAAAGGCTGTATCTAGTGTGTCATCATATCATAAATTAGGATTTCCATATTTTTTCTATAAGTAATTGATTATAATAGACATTGAGAAGAAACATGAAATAAACAAATGAATCCTAAAAGGTGTATATTATATAATAAACATTTGACTGCATGAATGTTATGCACTGGTAAATGGGAAAGGAAATGTTGTTGAAAGCTGCCATCCATCAGCCGTCTTCTTTAATAGAGGTGTGGGTGTAGAGCAATATTACCCTAGTAGTGTGTTTCTTTTAGACATCTAACATATTTATATATTTTTAAAATCACACCTGATCGTAAAATCCTCCTATTTTATGAGGAATAATGTGGGTGTAGAGCAATATTACCCTAGTAGTGTGTTTCTTTTGGACATCTGACATATTTATATATTTTTAAAATCACACCTGATCGTAAAATCCTCCTATTTTATGAGGAATAAAGAAGCTTCTCTATGAAGCTCCACTAAATACTTAATTAGAATGAAACTTGAAAGCAAAAAATAAAAATGAATCAAAGGAATAGGATACGACAACCAAACCATTCTAAGCAATTGCTTAGCTGCTGTCTGGCTAAATGAACTTCATGTAATTTTCAGCAATGTTTAGTATAAGGACTAAAAAACAATACAAACAGGTAGGTGTCTATCACACACCCAGGCACACACACACACATATAGACTATTGTTCTTACCATGTGTCAACAATCAGCAGGTAACAGCAGATAAAGAGGACAATATTACTGAAAAGACAACTTTTCATTGTAACATGTATAATCAACTCGCATTAGACAGAAACAGAATTATTTTTCGTTATCAAACAAAAACGTCTTTAAAGCTTTTTGTCTCTAGTATAAATTAAAGTGGTCCTAGTTTTCCCCAGTTTTGATTGCTATATTTTATAATAAAATATAAATTAAAATATTTTTTGAGGGTAGATAAATAAATAAACCTTACGCCCTGGATATGAATGTAAAAATCATTGCACTTTCCAGTTCATTGGGTTTTATCCACCTGTTGTGTCCTTGATATATTCAAAATGCTCAGTTTAGCACAGTGCTTGAACTCCAGAATCATACTGCCTGCCTTCGAATCCGCTCCTACGTAATTTTGGGCTACTTAGCCTCAGTTTCCTCAGCTACAAAATGGAAATAATAATAAGACTAATTTCATAAGATTATAGTAAGGATTAAATAAGAAAAGCATGCAAAGCACCTAACAGAATGCCTAGCACATAATAATTGCTTGATAAATATTTATCATTATTCTTCAGATACTTGTGTAAATCTTGTCTCTGCTCCTCCCACCCCACCCCGACTGCCCTATTGCTATCCCACGTGCTCAAATCATAAGCCAGGTTTCGATACTGAATAGGCGGTTGAGATTACCTGGTCATTGCCACCTTGAGATTGCTCATTATTTTCACCTTCCCTACTTCCTTAGCTCTACTCCTGGAAAAGTCATGCTTCTCCCTTCTGAGACTAAATCCTACCTCTCTAAAGAGAGCACATGAGTTTTGCCAAGTGCAAGCCAATGGCAATGACCCCGTCTGTGCTCGCTCAGTGGGAAAGCCTGCCGTGACTGAACAGCGCACCCACCCTGGCCCACAGGACGGGGATGGATAGAATGAGTGGTGAATACACACCACTTGGTCCTGGTCCCTCTTTCCTCCTCTAGCCCTCACTCCATCCTTTATCGTTTTTCTCGATCACATTTTCTGTGCCTCCCTCTAGCGGATCATTAAAATAACATCTTAATAGACCTCCTGACTATTGCCTTACCTCTTACCATCCCTCCTCAAACTGCTACCAGGTTAATCTTGCACAACTACTTCTGCTCAGAAACCCTCATGGCTCCTGTTACAGACAGAAAAAAAAAAAATCTACTCTTAGGGCTGATAGAGAGAGAAAAAAAATCAAGACTTTACAGCCTTTATTAAAGAAAGAAATTTTAATTGTCTTTTAGAAAGCAGATAAAATTTATGGAGCTTCCTGTGTGCCAGACGTTACGCTAAATACTTTGCCCATCTATCTCTTTTACTCTTCACAAGAATTCTATGAGGTAGGTCTAATTATTGCCCCATTTTATTGATAAGGAAACTCAGCATAGAGAAGTGAGCCTCACTCGAGGACACAAGGTTTGGTGTATGGCTATCTAACCATTTTGTTTTTTTTTTTTTTTTTTTTTTTTCTTTCGTGTTTTTCCGTGTCCGGCAATGGATCGCAACCCTCAGTGTTTCCCCCCCCCCCGGCCCGGGGACCCG
>NW_007735327.1:18316-24364 GCF_000696425.1 Galeopterus variegatus | reverse complement strand
CGAACTCGCACCCCTCGGCGTTGCTCCTGCGCCTCACTCAGCCAGCGAGCGGGTACCGGTCTGCATGTGGGATCCGAACCCTCGGGCGGGAGCGCCACCGCGCTTCCCAAGCGGCGCACTTATCCAGTGCGCCACCAGGCCGGCCCTAACCATTTTGTTTTTATGTTTGTCTCCCCACCACCCCTACTCCTACCCCAACAAGTTCTTTGGCACCAGGGAAAGCATGCTAAATGAAGAGTAGGTCTTTGGTAAATTCCTTTTCAATCAAATTGGGCCACAGGCTTCAAATAAATCCTTCATCAGATACAAAGTACAGCCACATTATTCCTCAGAGTGTGTGTTTTAAAGTGTACAGTACATTGGGCCTTTTAGCTCTCAAAGCATTTTCCCATGCCTCTTATTTGATCATCATCAGAACCTTATGATCTAAGTCTGAATATTCCCATTTTTCAGATGCGGAAGATGAAGTTCAGGATGGTCATGTGATTTGCCAAGGCCATACAGCAAAATGAACAGCTGAACTAGAAAATAGAACCAGGGTTCTCCCATGTGAACTAAAAGTTTCATGAGCTAAGGCTTTAACTATATTTCTCTAGATGCCTAGAATTGTAGCTCAAAGGCTACAAAAAGTTACTCACTTACATTACTTTTAAGTACAAATAGCAGTTGAAGATTCTAAAAGCTGAGTCGGTCATTCAAGGGTGTGGGTTCCCTGCATGTGTCTGCTTTGCCCACTTCTTGCCTGGGAGGTGAGTTGAGGACAGAGTCTGGGCTTAACAGTGAATGTCTTGGTTTTCCTGAATTTATTTAACAACCACCCTGGATGTTATTTCAACACAGTTTATCTTCCTACGCAGTCATATGTCCCTTTATAATTTCAAGGCAGATCAACATGGTCTGGGGTTTTTGAGGTTTTTTTGGACAAAGGTGGCACTGAGGCTTATTCAAGAGATTTGAATTTCAAATGGGCAGGGGAGGGCTTGGCGAGACGCCTGCCTGGGGTCGTCGGGCTGCAATGCCAGCGAAGGAACATTAATGCTGCTCCTGTGTTTGGCTGATCTTTATCCAGGGAGGGAAAGAGTGAGCACAGAGATACTTCTCAGAAAGGTATGAGGTAATGCAACGGTTTTTAAGAGCATTTTGATTTCTAGGTTCCAAAACAGTTTGGTTAAGTGGATTTTCAAAAGAGAAATAATGAAAAAGCCAGGAGGCAGGATCTGCAGTCTGTTCAGCTGTAAAGCAAGGAGGCCCCACCAGAACCTCAGCAGGCCCTGGGGAATGTAGTGATTCTGCAGTGAAGATTCACCAGGACTCAAAGCTGGCTGTGTCCTAGTATTGGTTGAGTCTTGTGTTCGTAGCCTGTGTTTATGTTACAAATTTGGGGCAGGTACACTTCATAGATTCAGCTATATCCATCTGTCATGTGAAGAAGGAGGAAAAAACTCAAAATATCTCGGACCAAAAGCACAGATTTTCTGTTCCTTAGATACAAATTTTCTGTGAGCTTACTCTTTTACAGGGAACAACCAGAATTGATTTTAAGGAGTTCTTTTGTTTTTGTTTTTTGCTATAGCTAGTAAACTTTTTAATTTGTTTCAAAAACAAAGAAAAAATACAATTTGGTACTGTCCCCCCTGGCTGGCTTTTTTTTTCACTTAGATCTCATTAAAATGTACCTTTTCCAATAGGCCTTTTCTCAAACCTAAATTCTAAAATAATACCACAAATGATTAATTTGTCTTTAGATGTGATCATAATGGTGTGGTTTTGTGTAAAAAGAAAAAAATAATTATTTATCTTTTGGAAATATTGAATGAAATATTTATAAATGAAATATCAGACGGAAATGGTGGGGATATAGAGGGATATAGATATTCGTATATTTGAATTTTTCCACAACAAAGAAAATTCAAAATAATTTTTTTTTAATGAATATAAAACAACCTGCTACCCCCACCCCACTACCCACACTGGGTCAGTCTCCTTCACTTTGTCCCATTTTATGTTTTTCCCAGCACCATCATCTTGGCAATGTGTTTACCTCCTCAACCCCCACCACAGTATAAACTCCATGAGGGCAGACACCTGGTCTGAATTATCCAGGTCTTAGAGCACAAATGATGAAGAATTCAGATCTAGGTTCATATCTCAGCCTCACGGTTTTCTAACTGTTAGACCTGGAACAAGTTACCTATTTCTGAGCCTGTTTTCTTACCTTCCACATGGAGATAATCTCTCTTCTTCAGGAATGTTCTGAGCATGAGTATAAACACCTATAAAAGGCCAGTCATAAGACCTGTCACATAGTAGCCTTATAGCAAATTAACTTCTTTCAGCTCTTCGTTATGAGTGTGGGATATGAGTTGATGTTTTCATTTTAATCATGTCAACAATTTTGGAAGATTTAGTAACTAAAGATAGTTCTCTTCACTTTATAAATAGACCTAGAAAGCAAAGTCTATTCTTGGCTTTACCAGTTCTGACTTGATCTGTAAATTTCTTTTTGCTGATTTCTCCAGTAAAATGGAAAACCAGAGTATAGGAGTTGGAGGGATCATTAAGATGAGAGAGATAAAAACTATTTGAAACGCAGTATAAATGCCAAGTAAAATTTTATAGAAATCCAAAACACATTTGAAATATTCAGCAGTTCTCCCAAGGCCTGATTACAGGCTTGGTGGCCTTAATTTTTCTCTAATATATAATTCTCTGTTATAGCACTCTGCAAAATGCTGTAGCATATCATTAATGCTTACAAAATGTCATAAAAGCACACAGAGTAGAAAACCTCCCAGCTAGAGAAATTTTACAATCTAAAGATAGAGGCAGTTAACTTTAATCTAGGGAGCTGAAAAATAACCACAGGATGGGTGGATATCTTGTAGAGAATGTTCCTACTTGCTCTTTTGAAGTAGGGGACAGTATTTGGGAACTGACAGTGTTTTGACTGTAGAATAAAATCCAAAATAAGGTCAGAAAGTACTCATGGTAAAAGGAAGGAGAAATAGGAATGAGGGGAAGAAATTTTGAACATAACAGAACCCTGCATTGAGATTGATTAAGAAACAAAACAAAAAATAATTTTTCTGCAGATAGATTTTTTTTAAAAGGCAAACTAAATTCAAAGTTGGTGGAAATAAAAGACACAAACAGCATTATGGAAATTTGGGAAGCTGTATTACATTTCCCACCAAATGCACTGAAATACAAATAAGATCAGTGCATAATTTTGAAGTTGCAAATAATCCAAGCAATCAAAAACCTATGGTGGTTCTTCCTAGAGTGAAAGACTAACTGTATCCCAAGTGTTGAAATCGATCAGTCAAACCAACAAATATTTATTGAGCACCTGCTGTATGCCAGGCAGCAGAGTAGGCACTGGGGATATGCAAAGGGAAATTAGGCAGACAAATGCCTGCCCGCATAGTATCTATAGTCCACTAGAAAAGACAAATAATAAGTAACTAAAAGACAAATATAAACAATATTTAACTGTATTAAATTAAGGTAAATTCACAAAATAACTATTCAAGAATCCTCAGGAGCATTTAATAAGAAGGTCTATGCCAGTCTAGGGTTATGGGAAAAGGGATGGGGGAGACATGAAAAGGTATCCTTGAGGGCCAGCCCCGTGGCTCACTTGGGAGAGTGCAGCACTGGTAGCACTGAGACCGCGGGTTCGGATCCTATAGATTCCTCCTCATTCTTTATTACACACATTGAAACCAGCAGCAAAGTACGTGTCATTCTTACTTCCAAAATATATCCTGAATCCATCGCCACTGCTACCACCCTGGACCAAGTCACCGGCATCTCTGGCCTTGACTACTGACACGGCATCCCAGTCCTTCGCGGTTCATTCTCCATGTAGTAGAAAGTGACTTTGTAAAAGTTAAATCAGATCTTGTCACTCCCCTGCTCAATATTCTGTTCAATATTCTTCAATCATTTCCCACTGCACTTAGAAGAAAATCATTGCTTTTTCTGGCCTACAAAGCCCTTCATGATCTGGCTCCCTGCCCAGCTCACCATTTCTATTTTGTGCCACCCACTGTTCTCCAAAACCAGCCTTGCTTCAGTTCCTTGAATGTGCAGAACCCTTTTCTGCCTAGGAGCGCTAGAGCTGTGTTTCTCAAAGTGTGGCCCAAGGACCTTCTGCATCACCTGGGAGGTGATAGGAAATGCAAATTCTCCAGTTCTANTAAAAGGAAGGAGAAATAGGAATGAGGGGAAGAAATTTTGAACATAACAGAACCCTGCATTAAGATTGATTAAGAAACAAAACAAAAAAAATAATTTTTCTGCAGATAGATTTTTTTAAAAGGCAAACTAAATTCAAAGTTGGTGGAAATAAAAGACACAAACAGCATTATGGAAATTTTGGAAGCTGTATTACATTTCCCACCAAATGCACTGAAATACAAATAAGATCAGTGCATAATTTTGGAGTTGCAAATAATCCAAGCAATCAAAAGCCTACGGTGGTTCTTCCTAGAGTGAAAGACTAACTGTATCCCAAGTGTTGAAATCGATCAGTGAAATCAACAAATATTTATTGAGCACCTGCTGTGTGCCAGGCAGCAGAGTAGGCACTGGGGATATGCAAAGGGAAATTAGGCAGACACAATGCCTGCCCGCATAGTATCTATAGTCCACTAGGAAAGACAAATAATAAGTAACTAAAAGACAAATATAAACAATATTTAACTGTATTAAATTAAGGTAAATTCACAAAATAACTATTCAAGAATCCTCAGGAGCATTTAATAAGAAGGTCTATGCCAGTCTAGGGTTATGGGAAAAGGGATGGGGGAGACATGAAAAGGTATCCTTGAGGGCCAGCCCCGTGGCTCACTTGGGAGAGTGCAGCACTGGTAGCACTGAGACCGCGGGTTCGGATCCTATATAGGGATGGCTGGTGCGCTCGCTGGCTGAGTGTGGTGTGGAGGACACCGTGCCGAGGGTTGCGATCCCCTTACTGGTCAAAAAAAAAAAAAGTATCCTTGAGGGGGTATGACATTCAGCTTAATCCTGAATGAGTGAGAGTTGGCGAGGTCACCAAGGGGAAGGCTTCCTACAGGTAATGAATAGTTTGCACGAAGGCCCCAAGGCAGGAGAAAGCAAGGTGAGCAGTTAAACAGGGAAATTCAGCATACCTAAAGTGGAAGGAGAATGGAGAAGAATAGCAAAGATGAGACTAGAAGAGGAGGTGAGAGTCAGATCATACGGGGCCTTGTTAAGGATTTAGGACATTATTCTAGGAGCAAGAAGAAATTGTAGGAGTTAAGGCCAAAGAAAGCTTAATGACTCCTTGAAAAAGTCATTTCATAATGAGGTGAATTATAATAGAAACTTGCTGGAAAACAGGCTATTTGTACACATTGGCCAAGACACCCAGACACCTCCAGAACTGTGGGGTTCTGAGAACTCATTGTGCCCTGTGATTGAAGAATCACAGTGCTGCCTGCCAAAAGGAAGAAAAATACCACACAATACTCACACACGCACACAACCCTGGAGACCATCACTGGAAAACAGACAAAATAATACCAAACCACATCTGAGGCACAAGTGCTTATGAAGAGATGTCAAGTGGGTGGAGTTGACCCAACCCAGAGGCTTCTTGGGAAATCGCGGTGAATAGCTCGGGGTGGAGGGGTAATCTACACCATTGGCATCTTCAGAAAGTGCTATTTGTCATGAATGGGAGTGGTGGACTCCCATCCCTAATTCTGGCTTGTGGTCTGTCGCCTAGGAATCTGCTCAGCAAATTTCGTGAAGTTTCCGCCCATTTGCTCAAGACAAAAACCTGGGAACCATCCTTAATTCCTCCTCATTCTTTATTACACACATTGAAACCAGCAGCAAAGTACATGTCATTCTTACTTCCAAAATATATCCTGAATCCATCGCCACTGCTATCACCCTGGACCAAGTCACCAGCATCTCTGGCCTTGACTACTGACACGGCATCCCAGTCCTTTGCAGTTCATTCTCCATGTAGTAGAAAGTGACTTTGTAAAAGTTAAATCAGATCTTGTCACTCCC
>NW_007735327.1:16373-16729 GCF_000696425.1 Galeopterus variegatus | reverse complement strand
CCATAAGCCCTGTAAGGGCAGAAGTTATATCTATTTTATTCAATATTGATCACATAGCACCTGGCATGGAGCCTGGTACATAGCAGGCCCTTAGTTAATATTAGGTAAATGAATGAAAGAATGTATGAATGAATGAACAAACACCGAAGAAACAACTAAGCAAAACAATCCTTCTGTGGCAGGTTGAAGAGGCTGTACAGAGAAATATAAGTGCTACTGGGGAGGAGCCACTTATCCCCACCCCTGCCATGTGGACTGGCACATGCTTAAGGTAGGGGACCTCTTATCTCAGCAACATTAAGAACAATCCTGAGTGCAAATCCTACTTCTGCAATAAACCTACGCAGTTGTGCACC
>NW_007735327.1:14242-15248 GCF_000696425.1 Galeopterus variegatus | reverse complement strand
TGCCCTACATTAATAAATTTTAAGACACTCTGCTATTAGTCATTAGTAAAAGAAGAAAGTAAATGAAAATTATTTAGAAACTACTGACCAAAACCACTCTGTATATGTAACAGACCAGAAGCTCTATTTGGAGGTGAATCACCTTAAAAACATATATCGAATGAAAGAAAAAATGAAGGGCAGCGAGCTAAGTGTTCAGCTCAAGAAGCTGGAAAAAGAATAACAAAGTAAACTCAAGCAAGCAGCAGGAAGGAAATAATAGAGATAAGAGCAAAATGTAAGAAAATATTTCAAAAAACAAACAGTAATGAGGATCAACCTAACCTAACTCTGGCCCTTTGAGAAGCTATTAAAATAGACAAACTTACAGCAAAATTTATGAGGAAGAAAAATGAAAACACAATTGATAAATGTGATGAATGAACAATCGGCCAACAGGTGACTTGACTTTGGTAATTCTAAGGATGAAATGGGATTGCACAGGTGAAAAGTGTGGTCCGATGCCTACAACTCTGTAGGAACCCAGTGGGTATCAGTTTTTCTCTAAATAAAATAATAAATGAATTAAAATTGTGTTAATGGCAATGATGGGTTAGCTCAGTGATTTTGAAATGCTGAGCACTTTTTAAAGAACAAATCTGAAATGGAATCCCAGAATATAAAATGAATAATAGCAGAATCGGTCTCAATACAGATGATGGCAGAGGAAACCTTTTCTTCACTGTCTCCGCATAACCACTTAGGCACTTCCTGGGAATCTCTAGCACTGTAAGCCCCCAGTTTCAAAACCAGTAACTAATCGCCTAACTCAACAAATATCTTTTGCCCACCATGCTCAAAGCACTCTGCTCTCCAGGGTCTTAATGTGTGACTTTAAGGAGTGAATCAGACGATTGAGACATGAAATAGGCCAAGTGCAGGACCTCTTCTTAAACTCCACAAGTCTCCTGGCTTTCCTGCAAGCCTAAAGGTGTTTTCTCCCTCATCCTTCTCATAGCAGAACACA
>NW_007735327.1:12888-13622 GCF_000696425.1 Galeopterus variegatus | reverse complement strand
TCCTGGCTTTCCTGCAAGCCTAAAGGTGTTTTCTCCCTCATCCTTCTCATAGCAGAACACAAGCCTGGGCAGCACATCTACCATCATTAGTGTCTCTGTTAGAGTTCTTGGGTCGCAAGTAAGAGAAAGCTCTGGCCAACAGCCGTAGAAACCATTTATTGGAAGAAAACAGAGTGATTCACTGAATCTATGAAAGAGATGAACAGCAATGCACAGGGAAGGATGGGGATCAGGATAGCTTCAGCCTTTGGACAGTAGGAATCACAGAGGAACAAAACACGAGATGAATCCACTCCAACAAAGACCCCTCTTCATGCATCTCTGTACAAGATGCACTTTCTGGGTCCAGCATCAAGACAACTGGCCTTCCTGCCGTGTGACCATTGCTGTGATCCTTGATACCCTATCCTCTGCAGCTCTCTGGATTCTGAACCATTTTCCAAATCTGGTCCCCAGCTTCTGTATGCCTCTGATGTTCTCTAGGTAAATTCCCCTTGCTTAGGATAACTGTAGTCAGTGCCTATTGCTTACAGCCAAAATCCTGGCTAATGCAAAGGGGCTTTGTTCAAAGTGTTGTGGATAGTTAATAACTACATCTTTGGGGGGACTGTGGATGTTATGACATTGGCAAAATAAGCTAGAATCTTATCAGTCTGTTATGAGTTAAGGCTAAAAATAGTAGAGGTTATGGCTTTAACCTGACTGAAAACCTCTAAGCCTAAGAAACCTTTAGC
>NW_007735327.1:8772-12511 GCF_000696425.1 Galeopterus variegatus | reverse complement strand
AAATAGTAGAGGTTATGGCTTTAACCTGACTGAAAACCTCTAAGCCTAAGAAACCTTTAGCGAAACCCAAAACCATGCTGTGCTTTCTGTTACTGGTTGCTGTTGTGTATTTGTACCCTTAGTCTGTAATCTCTGTGAATGGTTTTCATAGATTGCAATTGTTTTCTTGCCTCTGCTTACAAAATCTTGAAATTAAAGCAGAAATGCCAGCAATACACCCTTGTCTTTGTCAAAATGAGTTTGTCAAAACAACAGACAAAACAGAACTCAATTTGATCATCCCAGGAGAATAGAACTTGGAAATCCTTTGCCAAAAATATTTTCAGAACAAGCCTTCAATCAGAAGGTGCCTTTTCTCTGCGGAGATGTCAGTAAGCTGACCTTAAGAAAATGTGGTTATATTCCCTCTAGCCTTAAGTGTGTGGGAACCAGACGGAAGTCTCCATATGCCAGAATTTTTATTACAGAACTAACCCAAACCCCTCAAAAAGCATCATAAATTCACAGTAACATATCCATTGAGATTTTTACCCAGTAAATGCATGGGAAAATGCAAATATCGTCTAGGACAATGTTCACCAAACAACATCCAAGAGACCGTTAGTGACCCAGCCAAGGGCTTTCAGTGACTTTCCCCTCAGTCTGTCTTTGACTTTCTACATTTATTGAACCAACTCCACATATAGAAAGTTTGCCCCAAGAGATCCATTTTTTGAGAAAGAACAGAGCCCCACAAATCTAGAGGGTGTCTATGTTAAAAGAAATAATAAAAAACCATGAACTTAGAGAGCTGAAAAAAGACTGCACCATCTTTGGAAACCATGTGTGTTCATCCTTAAAGTGCTTTACCCTAAAATATATGCCAACAAGTGGCCATCTGATAAATAGTACTGGGGAAATGGTCAATAAACATTTAAAAAGTTGCTTAACATCACTAGTCAGCAAGTTAAAATCACAATAGGATAGTACTCTACCCACCAGAATGGCTAAGTTAAAAAGATTCACCATACGAAATGTTGCAGAGAAAGTAGAGAAACTAGAGCTTTCATAAACTGTAGGTGGAAACTTAAATTGATATAATAATTGTGAAACACTGTTTGGCATTATCTACTGAAGTTGCATGCACACATATCCTATGACCTAACAATTCCATTCTTAGGTATAGGTCCAACAAATATATCTACACATACAGTAAGAAACATGTATGAGAATGTCCTTAGCAACACAATTTGTAATTGCCATAAGCTGAAAATAATCAAATGTCCATAAACCATAAAGGAGATAAATCTATATAATTCATACTAAACAGCAATGCAAATGAACAAGCTACAAATGAAATACATGAATCTTACGAACTTAATGCTGAGCTAAGGAAGTCAGACACAAAATTAATAGTATTATTTCTTTTATACAAAGTTCAAAACCATGTATAACAAAAGTATGGAGTTAGAAATCAGAAGTGTTGCTGCCTCTGGGGAAGAAGGATGGGTATTGATTGGAAGAGGGCCACAGGGGATCTTCTGGGGTGCCCAGAGATTTCTACATCCTTAATTTCAGTGGTAGTTAAATGGCTATTCTCTTTATAATAAAATTATGGTGCCTTATATTTGTGTGCTGGACACCTTCCTGCATATGTACACTTCAAAATAGAGAGTTTTTGAAAATAGTACTGGAGACCACTGGCATAAATTTATTTCCAGGGCTCAGTTGGAAGAGAGCCACAGTGGCTGAACTCAGGGACCCTACAACCAGACCTCATTAGCCTCAGTTTCCTCATATGTAAAATAAGCCTAAGAATTCCTACCTCAGAGGATTGACTTGGGCTTTCAAATGTGCTGTTCCCTCTGCCTCGAATCCTTTTTACAGATCTCTCCAATAACTTTAACCTGGATAATTCTGACTTGTCTTTAAGATGTGAGTATTGATTTCTCTTGCTCAAGGAAGGCAATGATTGCTCCACACTGATAATACCACCCCTCTCCTTTCCATGTCACAGCGGGTATCATCGGGGTACCTAGTTTCAACAACAGAGAGTGGCTCAGACTGATTGAAAAGGAAAGGGGTTATTAGTAACATAACAAGGGTCCTCAGCATGCCCGGGAAGGCTGAAGAAAGCATCAGAAAAAATATCTAAACAACACTTCTGAGAGATGTTGATGAGGAAATTGCTATCCCCATCACAGCCACCAACAGAAATATTAAGTGCCTGGTCTCCTCCTTAAGGCACAAGGACCCTACTCAAAGTCTAGCAAGATGTTGTCCAATGGGCAAAACCTGAGTCACATGCCTGTGGCATAGCTGCAAGAGATGCTGGGAGAAACTGCCATCCTTTTTGCTTTTATAGTTGGAGGAAGTCTTCACCCCATCTCAGACTGATAAGGAAAGGATTTGCTCAATATGGAAAGTAAATCAAATGCTAAGTGGCAAAATGAATTGCAAAAAGTTAAACAATTCTGTTGTCATTGCTTGTTTACTTTTCTGCCTTCCCAATAGACAGTATTATCTATGAGACCAAGAATCACATCTAGATTGGTACTATTTCACCTCTGCATTCAGCACAATGCCTGATCAGAGCAGACTCTGAGTAAATATTGTGGAACAAATGAACAACTAATAATTATAAAATGTTCAGCATACTACCTGGCACACAGTAAAGCTTCTTGAAAGATATACAGTATATACACAACAAAGCAAAGGATCCTTTGAAGTCAGGGGACATTTCTCATTCTGTTTTGTCCCTAGCAATATATGAGATACTATATGTTCAAAAATGTTTGTGGAATGAATAATTGAATCAATGTGTGAATGGGTAGGTATCAGTGCAATTCATCTCCAGTAGGATATATCTACAGAGCCGCTTAGATCAAAGACTATTAGGTACTTGAAGGTTGAGCAGTGACCCAGTAAGGCAATGGGTCCTGCAGGGAGGGGAGGCTTGATGACGATGGCATGGACTTCCTACCAACTGTCCCTAAAAGTCCATTGAAGCTCATGTCTGTACGTGCTATCTATGAAACAAAGACAATAGAAACACTTCTTTTCTCTTCTCCATCTACTTCTCAAGGTTTACGTTGCTTCTGCTACTCCAAACGGCCTAAACATGTAGAGACAAAGAGATATACACAATGATTCTCACTATAAAATCACTAAAGTCTAGACCCTTCTGTAGAGAGCCCAACTAATAAATACAGTATCAAAATCCAATGTCCCATATCGCCTTTTGAGCACTTATGGCTGGTCAAAATGGCAGCATAACTTGATTTCTGTCAAATTGTATCGCTTAATCTACCCTGGTTGGTTGTAACTACAGCTTTCTTTAAAATGTCTTTGGATTGAGAGTATCTAACTCAGTGCAATCACAAAATCCCAAAGTTTTGCTCAAGCGCATGTCTTCAGGTGCAGCCTTCAACACAGACCTAGAAATGAATTTGATCCAGAGAGGAAGGAAATCTATAAGACTTGATCAGGGTCCATAACTATGCATTAGGCTTATCAGAATACAGCCTAATGCAATCACTTGTCGGGAGATAGAATATGAATCATTAGTAAGAAGTTGGTAAAGGGCCACAAAAAAATGATCATTGTGTAATGCTGAATATACTAATTATCCCGATTTGAGCATCACATATTACACACAGGTATTGATCTTCAAGGCTGTATACCCCACAGATATGTACCATCACTTATGTTTCAATTAAAAAAAGAATGTGAATCAGAGGAAAAACAATTTAAAATGTTA
>NW_007735327.1:7140-8557 GCF_000696425.1 Galeopterus variegatus | reverse complement strand
ATCACTTATGTTTCAATTAAAAAAAGAATGTGAATCAGAGGAAAAACAATTTAAAATGTTATCAGACTGTTTCAGCGGACAATCCAGCTAAAGGAGCAGAAGGAGTTGAAAAACTCCAGGTGGTTATATTTGTTTTCAAAAAAAAAAAAAAGGAAATTTTGAAGCATGGTAATGTTTTCTTCTTAAAGTCTAGAATAATTTTGAAACTGTTTTTAATGTGTATGTGTAGGTAATGGTAAATGAAAAGGATCGGAAACTATGATTACCTACTGCTTCTGGAATTTGTTTAATTTTAACATTCTGAAACCCTGGTTAACTGTGAATGATCACCAGGAGATGGCAGCATTGCCTCCACTGTTTTAATTTTCATCTGCCAAATTCTGAGGCTACCAACATTTGAAAGTTAACGATCACAAATTGCATACCAGCTGCCCCATTTCCTGGCTGCTGTAACCTTTCTTTTATGATACACTCCTTCTTTTTAAACGAGATCTATTCTTTAAATATGTGCACAGTACTAAAGATGTATAAGCAGTATGCCAATCCTTTTTGTTTCTTTCTATTGGCTTTTATACTAGCAAATCTTTGCAATGTCTATTGTATGGAGACAATTAGCTGTTCTATAAAATGTTGCCTCTCCCTATCTTCCTATGTTGCATGTGCAACCACTCACATGCAAGTTTACTCACGGGTACCAGAGCAGTGCCAGTGGAAACAGAAAGGACGGAGGATTTATTTTAAACGGATTGTATTCACATCCTAACTTAGCTTCACTGAGACACATTCTGTTGTTGTTGCTATTTCATTTTATTTTGGTTTGGTTTTATATATAAAGATGAAATGACTGGAGTTAGTAATATCTGCCTGGCAGGATTATTGTCAAAAGTATATACAATAATTGAATTGAGTAAATATTTACTGAGCCCCTCCTCTGTGCCAGGCATTGTGCCAACTCCGAAACTGTGCTGTCCGATACAGTATTCACTAGCCATGTGCAGCTATTTAAATTTAAATTAATTAAAAAAAATTAAAAATGTAATGCCTCAAGTGCACTGGCCACATTTCAAGTGTGTGATAGCCATATGTGACCAGTGGCCACCATACTGGATAATGCATATTAGAACATTCCCATCACTGCAAAAAATTCTATTGGACAGCACTGATCTAGAAGCCTAAAAAGACTCTGAAGTTTATGATCATCGTGAAAAGTGCTATCATTTATGACCAGTTTGAAAAGTGCTATCAGAGCCCAATATATAAAACAGGCGGGTGAAACAAACAGGGGAATGATGAATTCTTTCCAGTGGTAATAGAAATATGGATATGGATACAGACATGTCCATGGACAGAGACATAGACAGATGTTTTAATGGAAGCCTTTACACAAAAGATGATACTCAAGAATTAGTCTGAGGAG
>NW_007735327.1:3690-6523 GCF_000696425.1 Galeopterus variegatus | reverse complement strand
GACAGATGTTTTAATGGAAGCCTTTACACAAAAGATGATACTCAAGAATTAGTCTGAGGAGCATCAAAGTATTTTCAGGAAGACTTAAGGGGAGGAGGAAAAAGTCCATCATGTACAAAAATAATGAGAAAGACAAAAAACCACAAGGTACATTCAGGGAATTTGAGCTGTTCTGTGTCGCAGAAGGATAAAGATTGGGTGGCAAAGAAATTTACGTGGAAGAAGATGAAACTAAAGAGAGAGAATCACAGACTAGATTTTGAGTGTTTACAGTAAACATTCAATATGAGTTAGCAGTTCTTTTCCAAGTATAAGAAGACTAATAGTGACCTTTTTTACATCTGAGCACAGGGAGAGGGAGCAGAGGGACTGATTCTTTCCACAAGTGCATCTGACTGGAAAATGAAACTAAAGCCTCTTCCAGTCCTGGTCAGTACCTCCCAGAACTAGGCTCCTTCCTCTCACATACCTCAGGCCATGAGAACAACCCACCAGCTATGTCACCAATAACCCAGCTGCCCGCTTCAGCCCCCTGTGGACACAAGTTCCTCCCACATGAGTGAGAAATGCCTCCTGCCAAGGTTAAAACGTATTCAAGCCTCATGAATCCTGAGCTTTGAACCAATCTCCAACTTTTTGTGGTTACAGTTCATAGTCGGCTGGCAAAATGTGACTTCCTGGTTCTAAGATAAAAGACTTGGAAGGGGGAAGACTGAAAAAACTTAGTTGACATCAAATGGATCTTGCAAAATAGAGCTTTGATGAGCAAAGCACGAATGAATCCTAATCATCCTGATTACATTTCTCAAAATGTACACACTTTACAGTTTCAGAGGAAGGAGCCTTGATAGAAATGTGTTGGGGTTTCTGTGGCCTCAAGACATTAGGGAATGAGAGGAGGCATATGCAGACTCACAGCACACAGCTGGGAGTACAAGGGCCTTTTTCAGTAGGTGGGGGAGAAAGGAAAGGGGGGGGTTTCTGTGGCCTCAAGACATTAGGGAATGAGAGGAGGCATATGCAGACTCACAGCACAAGCTGGGAGTACAAGGGCCTTTTTCAGTAGGTGGGGGAGAAAGGAAAGGGGGAAAAAAAAAAACTCTATTGTAATAGATTTCCCAAGAATTGCTGGTCTTTCATAAGAAGTGAGGGAGGAATCTGGCTGAGCTCTTCATAAGGTTTTATTTAAGCTTGAATAGAGATAATCAGCTCTGCTGTTTATTTCCATACCAAATGCTCAGGGGACAGAATTCTGTCACATTCATAACCCTAATAATTTTAGCAGCAATTTTTCTGAAATAGAAAATGTGCCAATGACACTTCCTGATAAAGAGTTACCAGCAGAATCTAGAAGACCCATCCAGGACTCCCACAAGCACAAACATTCTTCTCTCCCTTCCGGGTGGCCAATTATTCATGTGACAACACCTCATACTTTCCATGTGATGCCATTTGACGAAAGAGAACCTGAGCCAGGCCGAATGCTCACCTGACTCGATTGCTATCTCTTTATCATCCCAATTAGAAAGTTGGGGGAGAGGAGCTGGCACCAAGGGTCAACTCCAAATGCTGCTTCAATGGTGATGATGCAATGGGGTGTTTTTAGAAGGGGAGGAGGGGAAGTTGGCATTAGACAATTAGCTATAGTGCCCTCACTTGACAGCTTGGGCAAATTGCTTGTCTCCATTTAGCCTCAATCTCCTTATGTGTAAAAATAAGAAATCTCATAATGTCTACTTCACAGGGTCGTTTTGAAATTATGTGAGCTACAACAGCTGGGTGCCTAGCGCAAAGTCTGGCACACACAGGAATTGTTGGATTAATGTTAGTTATGGCTTTTGTCATGAAGGTATCATCCAGACTGATATAGCATATCGCAGAACCAGAAGGGATGATTTCTTTCACTGAGGGATTTATTTTCAGTTTCCTTAAGAACAAATGATGTATCCAACTTCCAATATTTTTTATGAATTGTGGTAAGAACACTTACATGAGACCTACCCTTTTAACAAATTTTTAAGGGTACAATACAGTAGTGTTACCCTACTAGCACCATGTTGTAGAGCAGAACTCTAGAACTTAATCATCTTGCATACCTGAAACTTTGTACCTATTGAATAGCAGCTCCCCATTTCCCGCCCCCCCACCCAGACACTGCCAACCACCATTCTACACTCTGTTTCTACGTGTAACTATTTTAGATACCTCATGTAAGAGGTATCATGCAGTGGTTGTCTTTCTGTGAGTGGCTTTTTACATTTAGCATAATTTCCTCAAGCTTTATCTGTAGTCAGGACTCCCCCCCCCCTCTTTTTTTTTATAAGTCTGAATAAAATTCCGTTGGATGTACATACCATGTTTTCTTTATTTATCCCCAGGGATGGACATTTAGATTTTTTCTTCATCTTGGATATTGTGAATGAACATAGGAGTTCTCATACCTCTTTGAGATCCCAATTTGAATTCCTTTGAATAAATACCCAGAAGAGAGATTGGTGGATCATTTGTTATTTCTATTTTTAATTTTTTAAGTCCCCTCCACAATGTTTTGCATAGTGGCTGCTACATTTTACATTCCCACCAGCGAATTTCTCTACATACTCGCCAACACTTCTTATCTTTTATTTTTTTGAAAACACTCATAGCCATCCCAACAGGTGTGAGGTGGTATCTCATCGTGGTTGTTATTTGCATTCCCCTGATGATCAGTGATGTTCAGCATCTCTTCATATACCTGTCAGCCATTCGTATGTCTTTTTTGGAGAAATATCTATTCAAGTCCTTGTCCACTTTTTAATTGAGTTTCTTTGTTTTTTCGTTTGTTTGGTTTTTT
>NW_007735327.1:808-3577 GCF_000696425.1 Galeopterus variegatus | reverse complement strand
TTGGATGTACATACCATGTTTTCTTTATTTATCCCCAGGGATGGACATTTAGATTTTTTCTTCATCTTGGATATTGTGAATGAACATAGGAGTTCTCATACCTCTTTGAGATCCCAATTTGAATTCCTTTGAATAAATACCCAGAAGAGAGATTGGTGGATCATTTGTTATTTCTATTTTTAATTTTTTAAGTCCCCTCCACAATGTTTTGCATAGTGGCTGCTACATTTTACATTCCCACCAGCGAATTTCTCTACATACTCGCCAACACTTCTTATCTTCTATTTTTTTGAAAACACTCATAGCCATCCCAACAGGCGTGAGGTGGTATCTCATCGTGGTTGTTATTTGCATTCCCCTGATGATCAGTGATGTTCAGCATCTCTTCATATACCTGTCAGCCATTTGTATGTCTTTTTTGGAGAAAAATCGATTCAAGTCCTTGTCCACTTTTTAATTGAGTTTCTTTGTTTTTTCGTTTGTTTGGTTTTTTCCTGCTATTGAGTTAGAGGAGTTCCTCATTTATTTTGGGTAGTGCTCCTTTATCTGACATATAGTTTGCAAATATTTTCACTCATTCCATAGTTTGCCCACTCGCTCTGTTAATTGTTTACTTTGCTGTGCAGAAGCTTTTTATGTTGATATTGTCCCACTTGTCTATTTTTGCTAGTACTGTGTATGCTTTTTGGTGTCATATCCAAGAAATCATTGTCAAGACTAATGTCAAGAAGCTTTTCCCTTAAGTTTTTTTAGGAGTTTTACAGTTTCTTTCAGGTTTTATATTTAAGCTTTAATCCATTTTGAATGGATTTGTGTGTGTGGTTCTAAGATTAGAGTCCAATTTCCTTCTTTTGCATGTGGATATCCAGTTTAATCAACATCATTTGTTGAAGTTATCCAGCTCCGTATTTACTCTCTCAGTACCTGGGAATTTTACAGACAGAGTAATTCTGTCCTCGTTGATATCAACCTTAAGGCTAACAAAATTTGGCCTGTCACTTCCCTTATTAGCCTAGAATCATTCATCTAAATTTTAAACTTGGTTTTGACCTGTGACACCTCAGTGAATCATTCCACACCTGTGTTATCCATTAGGGAATGGAGCACTTCCTTTCATTGGAATCAAAGTGGTTTTCTGAAGTGTTGTGGGGCTCCCTTTGACAGAGGAGGTAGGACCTTGAGAAAGGGGTTGCACGTTCATCCCAGCTTTGGTTTTGCCGTCTGCAGCCCCACCTTCTCAGCGTGGAAGTGATCCAATTGCTGTTGTCATTGTTTTTATTCGTGCCTCACAGGGAATGCTCTTACCCAATTCCTGGTTTACTTTCCTTGCCCTCGGAGTTCTCCAGACCAATTCCATGAAAGTATTTTCTCTCCAATTTACAAATTGGGGGCAAATTAAACAAAGTGAGACAACTATTTCAGCAGAGCAGAGGAGCAGCATCCAAAACTTAGGTCTGGATTTGGTCATTCCTGAGTACCTGCATAGGCTGTCTGTTCAAGCTTCCTTCCTGTCTTTGCCTGTACCACTCCCAAACTCCCTACAAAAACAACAAAAAAAAGAAAACTCCTAGCTGTGTCAAACTGTGTGCTATGGTTTGAATGTGTCACCCCAAAAGCATGTATTGGAAACTTAATCCCCAGTGTTGAAAGGTGAGGCCTAAGGAGAGGTGATTAGGCCATGAGGGCTTAGCCCTCGTAAATGGATTAATGTTATTATCACAGAAGTGTGTTTCCTTTAAAGGACAAGTTCAGCTCCCTTCTCTCTCTTTTTCTCTCTCTTTCTCACTCTCTTTTTGCCCTTCCACCACTGGATAACACAGCAAGAAGGCCCTCACCAGATGTGGGCCCCTCAACCTTGGACTTCCCAGCCTCTAGAACTATAAGAAATAAATTTCTGTTCTTTATAAATTACCCAGTCTCAGGTATTCTGCTATAGCAGCATGTAACGAACTAAGACAATGAGGAAAAGAAAAAAAATCTGTTAAGAAGTTGAATCTGCTTCCCTTGCTTTACCTTTGATGAGTATATAGAACCACTTACTCAGCACCCCAAATGCCAAATTGTGTGGGTGAGAAAGGATTATCATAACTTTTGTTCCTAAAAAATATCTGTACTACTGTGGTATAAGAAATATATTTGGTCGGTTCCCGGTACAGAGCTCCTAAAACTCTTGAGATTTCCTGAGTGATAGGAATAACTTTTGTTATTCATAATCAGCCCCTTTTACAGCACACCTGAGTTTATGCTAATGAGGTGAATTGGGGTAGGGCCCCTGGATAGCCCCAGGATGGGGCTGCTCACCGGAAAGACCAAGTGATTAGAGAGCTGGAATTTTCAGGAAGGGGAGGGGCTGGAGATGAAGTTCTGTAAAAACTCTTGAACAGCTAGATTTGATTAAGCTTCCAGGTTGTTGCACACATGGAGGTTCTAGGAGTTTAGTGTGCCCAGAGAGGGCATGGAAGCTCCACACCATATCTTGTCCCATGCAACTTTTCCATCAGGTGACAACCTGGGGCTTATGATTGGTGTCCAAAGTAGGGGGCAGTCTTGTGAAATTGAATCCTCAACCTCTGGAATCTAACACTATCTCCAGGTAGATAGTGTCAGAATTGAATTAAATTATAGGATACCCAGCTGGTGTCTGCACAGAATGGAAGAACTGCTTGGTGGTGTGAAAAGAAAACAAAACCCACACATCAGGTGTCAGAAGTGTTGTGTGAAAGTGTAGAGAAACATTGTTTGTTTTATCAGAGATACCTTCCAAGGTTG
>NW_007735327.1:0-471 GCF_000696425.1 Galeopterus variegatus | reverse complement strand
GAAGAACTGCTTGGTGGTGTGAAAAGAAAACAAAACCCACACATCAGGTGTCAGAAGTGTTGTGTGAAAGTGTAGAGAAACATTGTTTGTTTTATCAGAGATACCTTCCAAGGTTGACAATTGTATGGAGAATCCTCAGACACAAGTAGGGATCTCAAATATCCATAGGGAGAGCCCAGGCTTCTAATGTAATGAGGGAAAAAAGTATGTATGAAATGTTTTACTCAAGTCTTAATTCTATTTTAATTCTGAATTCTATCGTTAACTGCAAGTGCATTGATTAAAGACTGTTACCACTAGGCCTGAGCGTTGGGGGTAATAGAGAGTGGTGGGGTCTCTGGCAAACCGGAGTGGTCATGCCTTATTAAAAAGATCATTTCCTCCCCATCTCCACCTGACTGCTGCCCTGCGAGAACATTAGCCTGATGTTACTAGATACTTCCATTTTTCAAGAAAAGCCAGAAAACTCAG
>NW_007735326.1:113279-143619 GCF_000696425.1 Galeopterus variegatus | reverse complement strand
TAAATAAGAATGGAATTTCTTTAAAAATTAAAGAGTTTAAACAAAAAGAAATGCCCCAAATAAAAAAAGGTCGGAAATTTTATTGAATCTTTAAATATCACCAAATGGGGAAAGCAATGTCCTTAATTTTCTGTTGAGACTGTCCTGAAAGTTTGCCAAACTGAAAGCTTCAGAACATTCTGATTATTTGTAAAGAGTACAAAATTTGTTATTCATGAAAGGATCAGTGTTCTTTAACTACTACAGCTGTGACAAGACATAAGGACATCAGCTAAATATTTTATGGTGCCCAAAACACTGTTTTTGAGTGTTCTTACTCATTTTAATGGAAAAGAGGACCATTTTATTTCCTTTATTAATGAATGCATTAGGCATTTATTTGTCTTTCCTTCTAAATGACCTTAATTATACTTTGTTTCTATATTTGTCTGCCCAAAGTGTACATGGTAATATAGGGTAGGGTGAAGCCTGCTTAAGGCTCGTTATAAAGATATATAAACATGGTAGCAAATTTATTAGAATGTGGAATGTAACGCCATACATAAATCTACCTAACTTTCCCTACTCAGGAGATTCTTTATTCTAAAAGTGAAAAGTAATTATAAACTTTTATTCTTACTTTTTTAGGAGGGGGAATTGTTTATTTCCACACACATAATAAAATTGCTTAGAAGGAAACAAAAAAGAGGACTTAGGGTGTATCATAGATGACTTATAAATAATTGAAAAAATTGCTAAAACTCATTTATGTTTTAGTGCATTATTCTTACAAACTAATATTTAGACATAATAAAGTTCAATGTAAAGTAAGTTTACTTTAACCTACTTGTTAATAAGTCATGTTGCATCTTGAACCGCAAGCGGTAATATCCAAGGCACTGGGTGTTGATAGTTTTCTACTCTCAAAAGGAATGAAATAAAATTTTCTACATTCATAGTAATCAGCTCACATTTTTAGGTGACTAGGAAACAAAGGAAAGCTGATTTAGCTACAATAATTGCAGAAAAAATGGACATTAAGGCAAAACATATTTTTAAGGTTACTACATAAATGCTAAAAATTGAAATTCATCAAAAGATGTGACAATTTAATTGTATTTGTGTCTAATAAGCTAGCCTTAAATTATATAAATAAAAAAATGGATGAAATTACTGGGAAGTTTAGGTAAATCTACTAATATAAAGAGAGAGTTCAACACCCTTTTTTTGGTCATGAAAGGACAAAAAAAGCAAAAAAAAAAAAAGATATAGTTTGAATAGTAAAAGTAACAAGTGTATTCTAATGGAGAGAGACAGGTTTTTGCGCTCCCAAATTAGAGTAAGTACATTTTTCTCAAATGTATATGGCACATTCACAGAACTGATTATTTATTGTGCCATGAAGCCAGAAACAATAAATTTCAAAGTGCACATATCATGCCAATTAGGTTCCCTAAAAATAGTGAAATTCAGCCAAAAATGTAAAAGAACAGGTAAAAAAGATAAACAAATCCCCTTATATTTGAATATTTGAAAAAAAAATTATCTGAGCAACTTATGGTAAAAGAGGTTGACATAATGCAAATTTTAAAAATATTTAAAAGTAACTAAAAATAACCACATCATACATCAAAACCTGTGGGAAAATGCAAAAACAACTCTTTGAGTGAAGTGTATAGCCTTAATTCTTTACATTAGAAAAGAAAAATGGCTGAAAAATAATAAACCAAGTTATAAAATGAACACAGAATAAACCCCAAATTAGAAGAAATACAAGGAGCAGATCAATGAACTAGAAATACTTGCATATGCAAACCAAGGACAAGATTGTTAGGGCACTGTGCATAACAACAAAAACTAAAAAAAAAAAAAACAAAAAGCACAAATGCTAATAAATAAAATATATGCATGAATTGTGTTTTAGTCACAAAGTGGAATATTAACCAGCAGCAAACATGAGTGAAAAAAAGCTACATCTAGCAGATAAGGGAAATCTTGGTATTAAACTTATCACATAGAATGAATTGGGGAGTATGTGAAAGAAAGAAAAAGTCTCAAAAGACATTATATAGTGTATGCTACTACTACAACATTTAAAAACAAGCATTACATTTTTAAATTAAAAGTTTTATTTTGAGGGCCAGCCCGGTGGCGCAATTATATAGTGTATGCTACTACTACAACATTTAAAAACAAGCATTACATTTTTAAATTAAAATTTTTATTTTGAGATCATTGTAGATTCACAAACAATTCTAAGAAATGATGCAAAGCGATCCCATGCATTCTTAATGCAGTTTCTCCTATTAGTAACATCTCGCAAAACTATAGTACAATATCACAACCAGGATATTAACACTGGTACATGCTACCAATTTTATTCAGATTTTTCAAGTTAACTTGTACTCATTTGTTTGTTTGTATTTAGTTCTATGTGGTTTTTTTCACATATGTGGCTTTGTGCATCCAATACTGTAGGCAGGATACTGAACAATTCCATCTCAGGGATCAGTCATGTTACCCTTTTGTAGCCACACCTTTCCAACCTCAACCCTAATCCCTGGTAACCACTGATCTATTCTACATTTCTATAGTTTCGTTATTTTAAGAATCTTATATATAAATGGAATCATATAGTGTATAACCTTTTGAGATTGGCTTTTTGCACTCAGTAAAATTTCCTGTTGACTTATCCTATTGATTTATCCATGTTGTTGCATGTATCAATAGTTTTCACATTTTTATAGCTAAGTAGTATTCCATAGTATGAATGTACCATAGTTTCTCTAACAATTTACCCATTGAAGGACATCTGGGCTGTTTCCAGATTTTAGTTATCATGACTAAAGCTGCTATTCTCTTACAGGCTTTTCCCCCATAAACATGAGTTTCTGTTACCCTTGGAAATATATTTCAAGTATGCAATAGCTAGGTTGTATGGTAATTGCATGTTTAGTGTTATAAGAAAATGCTAAACTGTTTTCCAAGGTGAATGTACCATTTTATATTCCTGCCAACAATGTATGAGTGATCTAATTTGTTCTCATCCTCACCAGCATTTGGTATTGTCAGTCTTTTTCATTTTAGCCATTTTGGTAGATGTGCAAGGATATCTCATTGTAATTTTAATTTGCATTTTCCCAATGGCTAATGATGTTGAAAATGTTTTCACATGCTAAATATTTTCTCCTGAGTTTCTTTTTTCTAAACTTTTATTAATTTACATTTTACATATAAATCCATTACCCCTTTGAGCTCATCTTTGTATAAGGAGTGAGGTTTTAAGTCAAGATTTATTTTTTTTTTTGCTCCTGGATGTGCAATTACTCATGCATCATTTATTGAAAAAAGCACAAGAAGAATTCCAAAGATTNTGAGGGTTGCGATCCGTTGCCGGACATGAAAAAAGACAAAAAGGAAAAAAAAAAAAAAGTTTTATTTTGAGATCATTATAGATTCACAAATAATTCTAAGAAATGATGCAAAGCGATCCCATGCATTCTTAATGCAGTTTCTCCTATTAGTAACATCTTGCAAAACTATAGTACAATATCACAACCAGGATATTAACATTGGTACATGCTACCAATTTTATTCAGATTTTTCAAGTTAACTTGTACTCATTTGTGTGTTTGTATTTAGTTCTATGTGGTTTTTTCACGTATGTGGCTTTGTGCATCCAATACTGTAGGCAGGATACTGAACAATTCCATCTCAGGGATCAGTCATGTTACCCTTTTGTAGCCACACCTTTCCAACCTCAACCCTAATCCCTGGTAACCACTGATCTATTCTACATTTCTATAGTTTCGTTATTTTAAGAATCTTATATATAAATGGAATCATATAGTGTATAACCTTTTGAGATTGGCTTTTTGCACTCAGTAAAATTTCCTGTTGATTTATCCTATTGATTTATCCATGTTGTTGCATGTATCAATAGTTTTCACATTTTTATAGCTAAGTAATATTCCATAGTATGAATGTACCATAGTTTCTCTAGCAATTTACCCATTGAAGGACATCTGGGCTGTTTCCAGATTTTAGTTATCATGACTAAAGCTGCTATTCTCTTACAGGCTTTTCCCCCATGAACATGAGTTTCCGTTACCCTTGGAAATATATTTCAAGTATGCAATAGCTAGGTTGTATGGTAATTGCATGTTTAGTATTATAAGAAAATGCTTAACTGTTTTCCAAAGTGACTGTACCATTTTATATTCCTGCCAACAATGTATGGGTGATCTAATTTGTTCTCATCCTCACCAGCATTTGGTATTGTCAGTCTTTTTCATTTTAGCCATTTTGGTAGGTGTGCAAGGATATCTCATTGTGATTTTAATTTGCATTTTCCCAATGGCTAATGATGTTGAAAATGTTTTCACATGCTAAATATTTTCTCCTGAGTTTCTTTTTTCTAAACTTTTATTAATTTACATTTTACATATAAATCCATTACCCCTTTGAGCTCATCTTTGTATAAGGAGTGAGGTTTTAATTCAAGATTTATTTATTTATTTTTTTTGCTCATGGATGTGCAATTACTCATGCATCATTTATTGAAAAAAGCACAAGAAGAATTCCAAAGATTGGGTTCCTTGGAAAACAGAATATAAAAAGGAGATTTCTGTTAGAAAGTGATGAAAGGAGAGATTGGACTGAGAATCCGTCTCCAAAAAAAAAAAAAAAAAAGCCTCAGGGGCCCCCACAGAACGCTCTGGAGTTGGAATGGCTCTGTAGAGTTGTACTGCATTGGAGCGAAATTGCCCTATACTACCCCCCCTACACCCCAACCCTCCTCCCCCACACCCACACACTGATTGCATGCATGCTGCCTCTGAGAAGGGCAGTGACCTTGGATGAAGAGGCTGTTCAGGCAGTTCCAAGAGGGGAGGCAGGAAGACCTGTCAATAACCAACACTACCAGCCCTTGGCTGAATGAATTCTTTGGTCTTGAATAAATGCTCCAAGCAGCTCACCTCAGCATCCTCTACAAACAACAAACTCAAAATTCAGAATACATTTACTTCTGGGAGTGGGAAAGATAGAAAAACGGTATGGCAGAGGAGCCCTTGGAAGTAAATTATTTTTTTTATTCTATATTTTAATTTTAATTTTAATTTTTAGAATTTTTATTTTATTATTTTTTAACCAAAAGTAATTATGATTTGTAATGAACATGCTAATAATATTGATTTGATCACCACATGCTGCACACAAATACTGACAGTTAACTCTGTGCCCCATAAGTATGTATAAATAATAATAATAAAAATAAAAAGAAGTAAGTTATTTATATTTCTCTAGTGTTTGGTTTGGGCAATAGGTTCACAGGGATTCGTTATATTAATAAATGAGTAACAAAATGTGAACAAATAAAAAATAAAATAAGCTTATACTAGGACAAATGATGATAGTTTGTCATGTGCCAAAAATCAACACCTAAAATGAAATATAATTTAGTTAAATAAACTGGTTTGTGATTCTTCCTTAAAAACAAATGTTAGCTTCAGAAGCTGAAGTATTCTGTCACTCGATTAGACTGCTTCTCCAACACACACCTGGTGCAGGAATAGGTTTCCTATGCCTCATTTTTCCTCTTATCTTAATATCAGATGAAAGGGTTTTAACCCATTCCAAAGATTTATACACAATCTTTATTATTTGCTAATGTGCTGTTCTGTCCTTTGAGAAGCAATGGAGAAACTTACACATAATAAGATTTATCGGTCATGAGAGTTAAGAAGACAAAATAATGTATAATTTCAAAGCCTTAAATTTTAATATTATTTTCTTGCCTTTTAAGAATGAAAGAATGGTTAGACTTTCCTGTTTCTTAAACATGAATTCAGCAAAAATGCACACGAGGAAATCGTTGAAACCTTAAATAATAGAGACTACTGCAGACAATTTCCATTTCCAGACTGATTCAGTAAGCTTCACTAGAGCGAAAGCCCATAATGGTCATGTATTTGCTAAGCAAATCTCTCAGGAAAAATGTCATTTTTTTCTCTCTGAAGTATGACTTCTTAGGCAGAGGATGTCATGAATGTTTACTCTGTGGTGTTAGAGTGTTCCTGTTAGCTTGAATTTTCCATTACTCTAACAGAAACGTTTCATATTGGGCATGGGGTGGGGGTGGTGAAGAGGGGATAAAGGTCAGATTCCTATGCAGGCACGATTTTGACAAGGAAATCAAATTCAGTCATTTCCAATTCCACATCTAGACTTGTCTAGAAACCCATATGCTATGTGGTCCAATTTCCGACTTTTCATTCTTTGAAGCTCATTGATGACTTGCAGACACGCTGAGAGTGATGTGAATGTAAAAGAGCTTCCATGGTTATTATTTCTGCGGTTGCTTTGTTCGTCTGTAAAGTGCATTTCCCTGTACTTCGACTGTAGTGGCAATCAGTTTATCCCCAAGCAGAGCACACGCGTGAAACTGCTTGCCATTTAGGTACATGACATTTGATGGCAACAGCCAGAATTTGTACAGAACCCTCACCTTTGAAGTTACTCCAGTGTAAAAACAGCAGTTTAAAGATTTGCACAAGTGTAATGATAGAAGTTGGTAATATTTCCCTTTGAAGAAATATTAATTAATAAAGCTGCTGAATAAACTTCATATAAAGTGATGTTGCAATTTTTCTCCTATGTTTTGGGGCTTAGAAGAGAAAATGAGATTTTTGAGAAGGAAATCTGGTGTATACTCTTATCTCTCATTTAGTTCTCATTATACTACTAGTCTATAAGTGTGATTATTGTTATTTTACAAATGATGACTAAGGCTAGCTGTTAGCTTTTTTGACGGGCAAAAGAGACTGATAAGTTTGTGAGTTTGGAACTCATTTTATTTCTCATTACACTAGAATTTTGACAATTTTTTTCTGAGTGACATATTTTAATATGCATTCAAAAAAAATCAGGCTTTGGTTGCATGATAAATTGTTTGGAAAGTCTAGGTTAATTCATGTTACCCAAATTTTGCTGCAATACTTTTCAAAACCTGTAATAGTATGACACAATGCAATGTAACTCACATGCTCCCAAGGTGTAAGGTGTCCTTTTTAGTTAATTTATAATCATCTCCAGGGCAATACTGTTCCAAAGTACAGAATTTACGAAAGGTGATGCTTCTAAAGTATAAATACTTCTCAATGAGGTAGTCTTTGAAAAAATCTAGCTCATTTTCAAAAGCAGGAGTCACAAAATCATATTTTCCCCTACCTATAGAGGAAACATTTACACTGGAGTGGCTGCAAGTATGTGCTGAGACTCGCATGGAGTTTGTTCTCAGTATTTTCTTAAAACCACAGGAAGGGATTAGGTTTTTTATATTCTCCCAGATCCTCACATCTTTAAAGGAAGGAAGACAAAGATATCAGGTATGCTATGAATGATTCTCAAGAGGATTTCTATTTGAATTTTATAACCATATTTGTTTTGCTATAAAGAATTATCTATACTGTACTAACAAGAAGCCTAGAAAAGACTTCAGAACATGGCAGGGCTTTGATTAAAGGATGCCAAAGTGCCCCCACAGTGCTTTCAACACAATTAGCCAAAAAAATATTTTTTTATCTTGGCCTTTGTCACACATGCCCTTTTTCTTTCCACTCTTCACCCCCCGTCACACATCTACACACAACGCTTACACATGCACAAACTCTCAAACAATCCTAACACATAAACCAGAGAGATAAAATGGATTATGACGCATTTAAATGTGGACTTATGACACATTCTTCCTATAGCCCCCCGTCACACATCTACACACAACGCTTACACATGCACAAACTCTCAAACAATCCTAACATATAAACCAGAGAGATAAAATGGATTATGACACATTTAAATGTGGACTTATGATACATTCTTCCTATAAGTAGAATGCTTTGAAATCTCTTCTCTTGATCACTTTAAAGGAAACCTCTACAAATTTTTTTATCATTCTGATGTATTTTATTCAATTTGATTCAATCAATATTTATCACTCTTCTATCATATCCCAGGATTTAGAATAGAAATGAGGAGGCCAAGTATGGACAAGATAAAGTCCTTAAAGACAAGAGACTTAGAGTGAAGTAGGAACACCGAAGTGGAAATTGAAGTGTCAAGTACTTTAGGACAGAAGAGGTTCAGGGTACAAAGGCATTGGGTTAAAACCTGAGGATTTAAATTTGTATAGGGATGAGGAAGGCTTCTTTAAAGAATAATTCTTAAACTGACACAAAAGGATGAGTAGGAACAGGATGGGGATGAAGAAGTAATAGCACCCAGTACAAATATATCCCCCCTTCCCCCCAAAAACCAAAACCAATAAATTCTGTGTATAATGCTTTAAATCTGAAAGAAAGCAGGCACAGTCATGGAGAGACTGATTAGAAACCTTACATGGTAATTCTTTGAACTTCAGTGATGATGGCATGAGAAGAAATATTAATATTACAGACATATTTCAGAGGTAGAAAAAACAATTTAATGAATGATTAGATGTAGAATATGATGGAGAATGAAAATCAAAGATTATTTCCAAATTTGATTAGCTGAGGGATAGTGGTCCCTCTTGTAGTGAACACTGAATGAGAAATTTGCTCCTGTGAGATGTGTTCAGTTAGTTAACATGTTGGATTTTAGGTTAATAATCTATGTCCAATTTAGCCAGTGTTTGTAGAAGCAATGAGAGAGTCTAGGGGTGACTGTGGTTCCCTCATGCCTCCTCATTCTGACTCTGACACTATGCCCAGCCCCTTTTCATTCTCCAGGCACTGTTAGATTTAGGACTGCAGCATCCATCCCTATTTGATCTTTGAGGCAGTTTTAAAATCTGAATGGATTGCAATTCTGAATTGGATTCCAATACTTTGAGGCAGTGTTAATTCTGATTTGTATTCCAATATGATGCACAAGCACACAACTGATTATCATTAATGAGTGCTGACATTATGCCAAAAGGTATCAGACACTGGAATGGCCAAACAAACCTCCAGAAGCTATGTATTACCCTATTCCTTTCAATCCAATGTTACCGGTAAACATGACATCCTGAGTTTGAGACAGAAGGTGCTCAGTTTCCCTGGGCTCAGGTTACAGGACACCCCTCTGGGTTTCAAGCCATTCCCTGAGATTTCAGGCCCCTCCTCTCGGCCCTCTCCTAGAAGAAAGTTAGTGTTGCTAGTTAGACCTATTTTGGGCACCAACTCAGGGAAATTGAGACCTCAAGGGCCTGGCTTATACAAATCCAGGGGCTGGGCATGCTCCGTAGAGAAGAATTATATAACCCTGGTAGCTGAATGACCTTCCACTTGGGGTGCTAAAGAGCACAGAATGTTCTTGAATGTGTTTGGTGTGTGTGATAGGATTTGACCAATGAACATGCTCCAAGAAGATACCAACTGAGCATGACAAGACTATGTTACATAACTGCGAACCACCCCCTTAATTGAATATTCATTAGATAGAAAAACTATAAAAGCCAAATCCCAGCAGAAGGCAGGGTTGCTGCTCACTTTTCTGGAGCCAACTTATACTTTGCAGGCTGAGGCATGTAGGCTTTCCTTTGTATCAAACTTACTTTCAACAAGCAGCTGCTCACTCTCTTGAGCCAACCTGCATTTTGTACTGAATTTTAAGTATGTATTTCTTACATTTGTATTAAACTTGGTGTGGGCCCCACTCAGTCTCTGGAGCTAGGCTGCACTCTCTCTGTGGAACCTGTATTTCTTATTTATTATATTAGAACTGATCTCACTTTCTACTGTGACTCTGCTCTTGAATTCTTTCCCGTGGCGGAGTCAAGAACCTGGTAAGAGCATGGAGTGGATTGAGGTCGACTATCAGGCCCCCTGGACCTTACCTCTGTCATCAAGTCTAAAGCAATCAAATTCAGAATCTTTTTTTCTCTAAATGAAAAAGTGTGTGAATATTATTTTGAATTTTAGTTTTAATTTTTTCTCTTGTAAAAAATTTTTGCATGTTGTTTTATTTTCTTTCTGAAAATACCAGATAACTTAGTAGGCATGTGTACAGATTTAACTTGAATCAAAGTTCTAAGATGACCAATTGTAATAGTGAGGAATATCTAGATACTGATTTGAGTAATTTTAAATCCCCTGTTGCCATTTACAAATTCAAACTGACATCTAGTAGGTATAACCAGATGTGCTAAATTTGTCCAGTTGAATTCTAATTTCAGAACAGGCCTTAAAATCTGATTTTAATTTATAACAGTTTAACCAACTTTTCCTGTTACAGGGTAGAAAGCAGTTACCTCCAAGACGACTAAAATTTGTGTGTAATTCTCTAGAAAAGAAATGTCAATTTCATCTTTTTAGAAGCTCTAGTTCCTTATGTCAATTTAAAAACTGTCTACTTTGCATTTACAGTGTCTGTGGTTAAGAAACTGAAGTTATTTATACAGATCAATGGACCTCTGACTTTAAAGTCACAGAGACCTGTAGCAAAAACTTGAAAAGGGAGTAAACAAAATTAAGAGAAAGAATTACTAAAGAGTCATTAGTTCTTATCTTTGAGCTTTTCTTTCTAGAGTTTAAGATATCTTTGTTTTCTTTATTGAATAAGAGATAGCAATGGAAAAAATAAGGAAAATGGAATGTTAGAGGAAATACTTTGGGATAAAAGAAGAGAAAAAAAATAGTTTTAAATAAATCCTACAGTTTTATTGCTTTACTATTATGTTTCAGTCCATAAAATGTGTGTCATGTTTAAAAAAATAGTGTCAGCCTTTGGAGCACTTAGTACACAATGTAAACTTGGCTTTACTTTGTCCTGGGACAGACAGCTTATTATGTGAAGCCAAATTTCAGATCCAAGTATAACTGGAAAATTGGAACTTTGGTCTTGTAGCAAAGGCCTATCAAGAAGTCAGTTTAACTGCCTGCTGTAGTGGCTGTTTCTGTAACCGTGGCAACAAATCATAAACAATAGTAAATGTAACCATGTAGGGCTCTTAACCCATCAAACTACCTAGATGGTGTGGAAAGTTGGTACTTCAATAAAAGAGACCATGGGGGAAGGATGATGTTGAAGAAAGCAGTTCTTTTCTGAGATATAGTAAATTAAGCATTTATGCTTAGATTTCTCATTCAGGAAGATCTTAGAAGTTCTACCATCCACTGACTTCATCAACATAGAGTATTTAATGTTGACAAGAGTCTTCAGTGGTAGCGTGCTTTCCAAACTGATGGCCCATTGCAAAGTAAATTTAGTTTTTAAAAAAATCATTACCTTGAATGTGTGCCTGTGTAAATTTTTAGGAGAGAGACCAAATAGATCAATCGACATTAGTGGAATTTCACAGAATAAAAATAAATTAAAAACTTGAAAATCCATAATTGGGGCAATTTTTACTATTTCAGTTGGTGTTTTAAAAATATAAAAAGTAGGTGCACAAGGTCATTTTTCTAATGTGCCAAAAGATTTCTGTTAAAGAACATAATCACTAAACCTATGCCTTCCATCTCTCAGACATCTCCAGATGAAATAATTTTAAGTGTTTCTTCCATGTTTACTTCCATATTTCTAAATATGATTGCATTTCTATTTAGTAATTAACAATTTGGAATTTATCTGTTGACTTCCTATTTTACCAGGTGAAGGTACAGTTCTCTCCTCAAGCTGCCTTCCCCCACCCTCCCGATATAATTACATAACAATTGGTTTATTAAACTAAATAATCAGTGTTTACATCATCATGACTATATACTATTGTTGACTACAGAGGGAAGTATTGTACTATGATCACATTTTTTAAATTGCACAAACTTTTGTTTTTCTTAAATTAATAGTTCCCCTTTTTACTTGTCTAATTTTCTTTTCCTGTCCCCTCTCTCTTGCCTCTCTTCCTCTCTCTCTCACCACCAAATCCCAACAATAACCACCAACAGATCTTTCTCATTCTATCTACTAAATCCCTTATGTTCCTAGAGTTTGTTTTCCCTCTCTAAGCTAAAAACTGCCCTGGTCGTTTTAGAAATCTACCTAATTCTCAGTCATCCTAAGCTTCTCTTTAGATTCACCCATTCCTGGATGCTACTTATTTTTTTTTTTTCCTTAATCTTGGCTTAGGTTACCACTTCTTTTAATCTCTCCCTAATAAGGAATGCATGGGGACAAGACGTCTGGGTCCTTACCTATCTGAAACATGAGGGTACTTCAAAAAGTTTATGGAACGATTAACATCATCTTTCAATTTTATTTTTTCACCAACTTTTTGAAGTACCCTCAAATGCCTTTATTCATTGCATATACTTAAATCAAAATACACTGTATGTCTAGTTATAGAACCATATTTTTAGAATTGTTAAAGCAGTTCTTTGAAATTTGTGTCAATAACTTCCTTGCTTTTAAAAATACTCTTATTAAATATGTTTGAATCTGTAAATAACTTATTGCTTAGTTTTGTCATTTTTGAATTTTAAAAGCCAAGTCATATCAATTATTTTGCAGGTGCCTCTCTTCTCTCATCCTTGTTTTTAGGGTTCATCCATGGTGGTACATATAACTTCAGTTTTAAAAAAAAATTTCACTGAGGTATAATAATTACGCTGTATAAATATTTTACAATTTATCTATACTGGCACTGAAAGGTTGAGTTGAATGTAGGTTTTTGCCATCACAAACACTGTTATGTCTACAATGTTACAACAATATTGTCAATCTATCATTAGTGTGTCAAGCATATATAAAGAAGTGTAATTGTGGGAACATGTGATAAGTACATGTTCAACTTTACTAGGTAATGTGATACTATTTCCAATGTGATAGTAAAGCGTGTACCCCCACCTGTCATTCCTTTTGATCCCTGTCTTTGCTAACAGTTGGTTTTGTCTGACTTCTTAATTTTTCCCAATCAGTTTCACATAAAATAATGTATTATTTTGGTTTTAATTTGTTCTTACCCAATTTCTAATGCAGTTAAGCATCTTCTATGTTTCTGGGCTCTTTGTATACCCTATTCTGTGAAAGGTACCTTTATATCTTTTGCTAATTTTTCTATTAATTTGTCTATTTCTTTATTTTGATGAGTTCTTTATTTTAAATATGAAATCATTGTCAATTAAATGTGTTGCACATTTTTTTCTCCCAGATGTAATTCGTCTTTTTATTCTCTTCATGTTATTGATGAATAAAAATTTTTAAATATGACTTAATTAAATGTAGTTAATACATTAAAATTAATGATTTTGTTCTTTCATTGTTTGCACTTGTAACATTTTTTTCAAGAACTCCTTCTACTTTATTCAAAGGTTAACATTAGAATAAGGTATTTTCCAGAGGGCTTAAATTTTTCTTCCACAACTATATTTGTAATCCCTTTGGAATTGATCTTTTTACTGATACGAGGTGGGATAAAATTTTATTTTCCTACACCTACACAGATAACCATTTTTTCCAGCACTATTTATTGTATATTTTATCCTTTTCCTCTACTTTGCAATGTCTATGCAAAATAAATGGATTTTCCATGTGTAAATAATGATTTGTTTCAGGTCTCTGTATTTGTGTTCTATTGGTCTAATTATTTCTTCTTGCACTAATACCATTATATCTTAATTATTAAAGCTTTATAAGAGATTTTGATTTCTGATAGAGCTAATCACCTTACATTCTTTTTGTTAAGAAAGATCTTGGTTATTTTTGAAACTTCATTCTTTCATATAAGTTCTAAAATCAGTTTGTTGAATTTGACCCTTGTACACTCTAAACTATTGGGATTTTGATTGGAGTTGCATTGAATACTTAGAACACTTTTAACATAATATTTTATGATACTAAATTTTCCTTTTCAGAAAAGACTTTCTTTGGTGTCCTTAAATGATGCTTCCTAGTTTTACAATAAAGGATTTAAGCATACTTTGCTAGATTTATTCCTAGGTGTTTTACTTTATAAAATTTCACTAATGAACATCTTGTTAAACTAGATTTTCTAACTGTTCCTGGAGTAGCAAAATTAAGTTTATTTTAACTTTTTTAATTAAAGATAATAATAATACCTTTAGAAGAGTACATATATAAGAAGTGAATACCACAAATAATTTTCACAAATGGAATTTATCCACATGTCATCACCCAGGAAAAGAAATATAATATTAGAATCACCCCTGTAAGCTCTCCACATGTTCCCTTTTACTACTAGAATTACTCGCCTGCTTCCTGTTTAAGGAAAACCACTATCCTGATCTCTAAGGGTATATCTTGGTTTTGTCTCTTTGTGTACTTCATATAAATGGAAATACACTATATGTATTCTTATGAGTCTAGCTTCTTTTTCTGTTTGTGAGATACATGTTTGTGAGATACATCTCTATCATTGCATCATTGTTGAGTATACATTGTCATTGCTGTGTTGTATTTTATTGTGTTGTCAGAAATTCCCTCACCCATACAATGCCAAAGGATGAACACAGAGACACGAGGTATTGCGAAACAAGACTTAAACGGTGGTCTTGCAAGATCAGGTGTCTGATGGGCAGGCACACCTGAAATGATTACGTCAAGTAATTTATTCCCTAGTGCACAAGTCCCTCCTCCAGTTCCTCATTGGTTGAGTACTATGGGATGTATAATCTTCCTAAATGTTGCGTAAGTTTCATTATTTCTTTACAAGGTATTTATTGCTCACTTCCTGCTGACAGGAAGGGCTGGACTCAAGACAAGCTGGTGAAAAAGGCCCCCAAAAAGTCCTGAGCAGGGAGAAGAATGAGTAAATGAAAAGAACCAGAATGATGACCAGCCACCATCTTGAGAAATTATTTCTCAAAGGTGATGTGCTGTTTTAGTGACTTTCCAGGAAGGTGCATTCTCTGGGGTTGTCATACCTATAAGCTGGTTAAGCAGCTTTTGTTAGACTATTATTTAAAATGAATCACTTAAGCTGTTTTCTTACATGTGTGAACATACCAGAATTTATTTATCCATCCTCCTCTTGATGGGTACTTTGGTAATTTTCAGTTATTAGTGCTTTTATGAGGATTCTAACACTGCAGAATATACAGAGTGGAATTGCTGCCTTATAGAAAATATACGTGCTACACCTATAACAGCCAGTTCTCCAAAGAGATTATACCAAATTATCCTCCCACCAGCAGTGAATGATAGTAAAGGTTGCTCCACATAGTCACAAATACGTGATATTTTCAGACCTTTTCATTTGAGCAATTCCAGTGGTGAGAAGTGGTATCTCAGTGTTGCTTTAATTTGCATTTTATGATAAATAATGATGACATTTTTTAAAGTTTGTCATCATTTACATATCCTTTTATGAAGCATCTGTTGAAAACTTTGACCCATTTTTCTATGTGGCAGTCTGTCTTTTTCTTACTCATTTAAGAGTTTATTTAGTATTTTAGATTCAAATCTTTGCTACATATATGTATTACAAATCTTTCCCTATGCTGTAGGCTTTCCTTTTACTTTCTTATTTATGTCTTTTTTTTTCCTGATGTCTTTTGATATAAAAGAAGTTCTTGAATTAATAAAATTTAATATATATTTTCTTTTTCATATGCATTTGTTTGTGTTTTTTAAAGAGATATTTACCCACTCTCATATCATAGAAATATTCTACATTTTCTCTGTAGAAATTGCATTGTTTTATGTTTAACTTTTCAAATCAACTAGGATTCACTTTTTGTGAATGACCTGATGCAGAGATAGAAATATTTTTTTCTTCATATTAACAGTCAATTGATCAAGCAACATGTAATAAAAAGATTAAACTGTTCTTTTTGTCATGGTATTGCAGGGTTGGTGTTGCATGTTTTTGTTTCTTAACTATTCTGTTCCATTGCTAAGTTTTCCCATCCTTGGTCCAATGCACTGCTGTCGTCACATTTGGTATTGTTAAGTCTTTCATGTTTGCTGTTGTTTGATACTGCCTTGTTGCTTCTGGCCCTTCAAATTTCCGTGTAAATTTTAGAAGCATTTTATCCATTTCTGCCACAGAAAAAGCTGAGATTTTTATTGTGATTTTGTTTAAATTATAGATTAATTTAGAAGAGAACTATCATCATTATAATATTGTCTTCCAACTCATGAACATGGTATATTGCTTTATATCAGCTTTTAAAAAATTCTGTTAATAATGTTTAATAGATTTAAGTGAAGAAGGCTTGTGCATCTTGTGATATATTTCTTCCTAGGTATTTGATAATTTTATGCTATTTAAGTGGCATTTTTATTTTAGTTTCCATTTTTATTTTTGATAAATATGTAAGAATAAAATTATTGTGTTTTTCTTTCTGTTTAATTCAAAATGTTGAATTTGCTCATCAACTCTAAAATTATTTCTAATAGAGACTCTTAGGTTTTCTAAGTTCACAATAATGCTGTCATCAAATAATGACAATTTAACTTGTTTCTTTTCAAAGTTTATGATATTTTTTTCTTCCCTTGTAACAGCTAGAATTTCCAGTATAATGATGAACAGAAATTGTAATAGTAGAAATCCTTGTCTTATTTACATTTCCAAACTCAGAGGGAATGTTTTCAGTGATTACCATTGAGAAAAATGATTGCTACAGATTTATGGTAGATATTCCTTATCATATCAAGGAAATCCCATTCTAATTCAAGTTTGCTCAAAATTTTTTGGTATGTTTGTTTTTCATCACTGGTGTTTGAATTTGGTTAAATTGCTTTTTACCTCAATCAAGAATCTCTTGATTGTATTTATGTAGCATTTTACATTGATTTTCAAATGTTGGACAAACCTTAGATGTTTGTATTGTAGCCACTTCACAGAGGTATGATGGACCTCCACATAAAATTTGGTAAAAATATTGAGACACACCCTTCAGGAATGGATTAAAAGAGTTATTGCTCACATGATGAGACTTTCTGGGGAAAGCAGAGTGGCTCCTAAGCAGGTCCAAAAATGGCTAGAGAGATCTAGGAAAGGAGATTGGCTTGGAATTTTTATGGTGATTAGGGCGTGGATCTGGGGTAAGGGTTCCCACTCATGGTTTGAACATTGCCCAGCATCAAAAGAAACATCTTGGTTTTCATAGTAGCTTGTCCTGATGTGGCACAGAAGAAAAAAAAGGCGGGGGAGAGAAGTGAAACTTAAAACTTGTCAACAGTTAAACTTCAAGTAATTAAGTCCATCTCTTTATTACAACCTGGAATATATCTCACTAGAAACAATGAATTTAATATGCTAAAATTTTGCTTACATTCCTGCTAATTATGAGGGCACTTCAAAAAGTTCATAGAAAGATTTGTATTATCTTTTAATTCTATTTTTCCATGAGCTTTTTGAAGTATCTTCATATGTTCATAAGAGATACTTATCTGCAATATTTCTTCCTTGTAAGATCATTCACAAGTTTTGGAATTAAGGTAAACTAGCCTTTTGGAAAAAAATAGGGATCTTTCTCTTTCTCTTCTCTAGAAGAGTTCTCTAGAAGATTGGCCTGTTTCTGTTCTTAAAACTATGGAAGATTCCATAGGCAAAACCATAGAAGCCTGGGGTTTTAACTGCAGGAAGGTACAATAATTGTTTGAACTACTTTAGTTGAAAGACTAATATTTTTATATTTTTTATTTCTCTTTCGGCCAACATTGGTAAGTGTATTTTTCTGACAATTTTATTCAAATTTAATTTATTCAAATAAAGTTATTCATAATGTTCTCCTATTATGTTTAACTATATATAGATTCTGTATTCTTGACATTGGCAATGTTTTGTTCTCTAGTTATACCTTAAACGGTATTGATTAGTTAGAGCTTTATTAATTTTATTAATCTTTCTGGTACCAACTTTTGGCTCTACTCATTTTCTCTTTTGAATATTTATTTTCTATTTTATTGATTTCTGATAGAAGGAATACTTTCTAACTTTTAACTCATTCTACGAAGCCAAGTATTAACCTAATACCAAAAACAAAGACATTACAAGAAAACTACAGACCAATATTGTCATGAACATGGATAAAAAGTCCTCCACAAAATATGAACAAATCCAATCCAACAATGTATAAAAAAAATACACATAACCAAGTGGGATATATCCCAGGTATGCAATACTGGTACAACATTTTAAAGTCAATTAATGTAATCCATCATGTCAACAGACTAAAAAAAATTGCATGGCTATATCAGCAAATTCAAAAAAAGCACTTGACAAAGTCCAACATCTGTTCATGATAAAACCTCTTAGTAAACTAGGAATAGAGGGAAACTTTCTCAAATTTATAAAGAATATCTGCAAAAAACCATAAAGCTAACATAATACCTAATGATGAAGCACTCCCACTAATATTGGGAACAAGGCAAAGATACCCTCTTTTACAACAATTCTTTTCAACATTATACTGGAAGTACTAGTTAATGCAATAAGACAAGAAAATGAAATAAATTTATAAAGAATATCTGCAAAAAACCATAAAGCTAACATAATACCTAATGATGAAGCACTCCCGCTAATATTGGGAACAAGGCAAAGATACCCTCTCTTACAACAATTCTTTTCAACATTATACTGGAAGTACTAGTTAATGCAATAAGACAAGAAAATGAAATAAAAGTATACATATTGGAAAGAAAGAAATAAAACTGTCTTTACAGATGACATGATAATCTATGTAGAAATTATGAAAGAATCAACTACAATAACAACAAAAAACTACTGCAACTAAATGATTACAGCATGGTTGTAGAATATAAGGTTAATATACAAAAGTCAATCACTTTTCTATACACCAGAAATGAATTAGTCAAATTCGAATTTAAAAATGTAATGCCATTTACATTAGCACCAAATAAACAAATAAATAAATAAATAAAATACTTAGGTATAAATCTAACAAAATGGATAAAACATATAAATCAAGAAAACAATGAAAAAGATCAAAGAACTACTAAACTCTTCCCTAAAACCTTGATCTATGAATTATTTATTGCCCCTCTCCTGCCAATTTCCCTCCTCTGATTACTAGCTCTCTTCCTCTCAACCTATAAGGATTTCATGTTCATGCACAGAAAGACTCTATATTGTCAAGATGTCAGTTCTTCCAAACTTGATCTATAGATTCAGTCCAAATCAAATTAAATCTAAATCCCAGCAGCTTATTTTGTGGATATTGCCCATCTTATTCTAAAGTTTATATGGAGAAGCAAAAGACCCAGAATATCCAAAACAATATTGAAATAGAAAAACAAAGTTTTTTCTCAAAAAACGGACACTACCATACTTTGAGATTTACCATAAAGCTACAGTAATCAAGACAGTGTGGTACTGGTGAAAGAATAGACAAATAGTTCAATGAAAAAGAATAGAAAGAACAAAAATAGGCCCACATAAATACAATCAACTGATCTTTCACAAAGAAGCAAAGTCAATACAATGAAGCAAAGATAGTTTTTTCAACAAATGGTGCTGGAACAACCAGACATATACAAGCAAAAAAAAAAAAATTAGTCTAGACATAAACCTTACACCTGTCTCAAAAATCACCTCAATATGGATGATAGACCTAAATGTAAAATTCAAAACTATAAAACCCCTAGAAGATAAAATTAGTCTAGACATAAACCTTACACCTGTCTCAAAAATCACCTCAATATGGATGATAGATCTAAATGTAAAATTCAAAACTATAAAACCCCTAGAAGATAACAGGAGAAAACCCAGATGACCTTAGGTATGACAATGACTTTTTAGATACAACATCAAATGCATGATCTATAAAACATGAACTTTATTAAAATTAAAAACTTTTTCTCTGTGAAAGACACTGTGAAGAGAATTAGATGATAAGCTATAGGCTAGAAAAAATATTTTCAAAAGACACAAAGAACTCTTAAAATTCAACAATAAGAAAACCAACAACCCAACTAAAAGTGGGCCAAAGTCCTTAACAGACATCTCACCAAAGAAGATATATGAGTAAAAATGGCCAATAAGCATGTGAAAAGATGGTCCACATCATAGGTCATCAGGAAAGTGCAAATTAGAACAATGAGATACCACTACACATCTATTAGAATGGCCAAAATCCAAAAGACCATCAATGTCAAATGCTGGCAAAGATGTAGAGCAACAAGAACTCTCATTCATTGCTGGTAGGAATCCAAAATGATATAGCCACTTTGGAAGACAGTTTGGTGCTTTATCACAAAATTGAATATATACTTACAATATCCAGCAATTGTGCTCCTTGATATTTACCAAGAGGAATTGAAAACATATGTCCATATAAAAACCTGCACATGGATGTTTATACCAGCTTTATTCATAATTGGCAAAACTTGGAAGCAACCAAGATGTCCTTCAATAGGTGAGTGAATAGAGTAGCATATTCAGACAATGGGTAATATTCAGCACTAAAAGGAAATGAGCTACCAACCCATGAAAAACATGGAGAAAACTTAAATGCGTATTACTAAGTAAAAGAAACCAATCTAAAATATGACATTCTGGAAAAGGCAAAACTATGAAGACAGTAAAAGGATCAAGGGTTAGCAGGAAAGAAGGAATGAATAGGCAGAGCACAGAGGATTTTTAGGGCAGTGCAACTATTCTATATGGTACTGAAATGGTGGATACTTATCATTATAAAATTGTCAAAACCCATAGAATATAAAACATGAAGAGTAAACACTAATGTAAACTGTGGACTTTGGGAGATAATGATGTGCTAATGTAGATTCACTGATTGTAACAAATATACCACTATGGTGTGGGATGATGATCATGGGAGAAGTATGTGGTATGTGGGAAATCTCTGTACCTTCCACTCAATTTTGCTGTGAACCTAAAACTGCTATAAAATGTAAAGACTGTTAAAAGTGGAATTCAAATAGATGTTGCATAATTGAAACTCATGCTAAATTTATCAATATCAACTAAGTGTTTCTCAAACCTTTTTGTAGTTTTTGTAGCCACTTTGCATAATACTGTCAATTAAAATCTGTGTTTTGATTAATGTTAGAAAAATATGTTAAACTAATGATATTGAGTTGAATTGTGAAAAGTTTCAGTTTCAGAAGAAATTCTTATAGCTGTCCAGGCAAGTCACGAATAAATTTTCCTTTCCCTGGAGTCTCAAATTTAGCTCTTTCTTGAACAGTGTAATATGAGCAAGAAAACATATATCACACTGCTTTTTTTTTTAATATTGAATATTTAAACATTCTTTTTGTTTCAAGAAAATCTTTAATTGGAGTTAACATTGCAGTTAATCTTTGAAATGCTTTCCTACAATTTGCTTTTTGCATTTTCAAAGAACACAGATCATTACAGTTTACTATTTCTTTCAATATCCATAAAGTGGTGATAATTCATAACATTTACACATATATACTGAATGACTATAATGACTATATCCCTAACACTTTTCATAGAATCTGCTCCAGAAAACTAAGCACAAATATTTCAATATGTATCATACAATGGAAAGAAGCAATAAGGGAAACACACTGGTCTCTCATTTTAAAATTCCACTGAGTCCAAATTTTTGACCTAACATAGCTACAGCACCATCTGTCATGACAGAAACTACTTTTTACATATCTACTTAAAATTCTTCTTTGACAGATGTCAAAAATATAAAATATCCATGCTATAAATTTTATATTTTAGGCTTTAATTGACGTTTCTTTATAAGACTTAAAGTCGTTTGACACAAAATATACCCAGAGTGTTAATTTAGCAGTGCCTCTTTTTTTTTTTTTTAAATCTAAAGCTAAAGACAAGTTCTTACTAATTTTCAAACTTTGAATCAAATGACCATTGATATTGTTGCAAAAGTTTCTAGGGGGTCTTGGCTTAAATAAGATCTTTCACTTTTTGTAACACAACTTTTAAAAAATATACACTTTAATTTTATAACAAAATTTCTATAACTGAAATTATAATTTCTTTTACCGTCTCTCTATCAAAAAAAAAGTAACTTTGAATCAAATGACCATTGATATTGTTGCAAAAGTTTCTAGGGGGTCTTGGCTTAAATGAGATCTTTCACTTTTTGTAACACAACTTTTAAAAAATATACACTGTAATTTTATAACAAAATTTCTATAACTGAAATTATAATTTCTTTTACCGTCTCTCTATCAAAAAAAAAGTTTTTTTGTTTTTGCTGCAAAAATCTAAGCTATTTTACAGCTGGCCAACGTTACAATATCAGGTCTTATTAAAAATTGTTAAAAAATTGTTTTTGTTAACATTGATTCTGATTCCATGTGACTAATTTCGTTGTTCCTTTTTTGACTAATGAGAGAAAACTTCACATCAAAGTCACTATGTATTTGCCAACATGTAATATATCCCATTTTATTTTCTTTAATTTTTTTACACTACTATAATGTAGTTTTTTGTTTGGTTGTTTGTTTTACTCTCCTGTGGCAAACTGCAATGGCCAATTATCATGAAATTTGTGGTATGCCTTTTTTCAGCTTCTTTTTTCCTTTTCTGTCCTGGGCATAGTACTAGCATCATCATTTCCACTTGATTCTACATTAGTGATATATCTTCATTTTAAGTTTAAGTTTAAACCTTGTCAATGTTTTATAAAGTAGAAAAATAATTTAACTGTATTTAAATCAATTTATTAATATGCATTAAATTTATCTACCAGTTATGATTTGCACATTTTTTATATGGTTATCCACTTGATGCCCATTGAATTGCATTGGTGCCTTTGTCAAAAATCATTTGACTTGACATGAGTGAATCTATTTACTTATCCTCTATTCTGTTCCATTCATCTATTTATCTACCCCTTACATCAGTATCACACTATCTTAATTAATGTAGCTTTGAAAATATAGATTTGGTCATTGATTAATAGACGAGGTAATACCTGTACATTCTTCATATGTGTCAAGAGAAAACCACATAGGGAAAAGATAAAAACTGAAAAAGAAAAGGATACTGGTGTTCATCAAAATGTATAGAGAAGGTAGAAGAAAAGTTACCAATAAAAAAAGACAGGGTGCTCAGAAAGAGAGGAGGAAAACACAAAGAGAGTATGAACATGGAAAGAAATAAATAAAAGGATTTTGAGAAGGAAAAATTTCCAGAAGATTCTCATGATGCAGAAAGCCATACAGATGGTTTTAAAAGGGGGTGTGGGGTATTTTGATAGCTATAAGGAGTCATTGATGCATTGATTACCTAAATGAGGGCAGTTTCAGGAGAGATGATGGCATATAAGTATTTATTGATTGCCTAGGCACACTGCACAGTACTATGAACGAAAAAGATATAATGCCAGACTTCCTGAAGTTTATGGTTCTGTAAACCTGTAGAAGTTATATCCCCATGAAAGAAGGAAAGAGTGAGAGATGAGAAGAAAAAGAAGTTCAAGGCACAAACATTTTTTATAGGGCAACATAAGAAAAAGAAGTAGCATTTGGTGGTTTTATGTAAAACATGTTGAGAAAGAAATTTTGTTTTTTTATTTTTAAGGCAAGGAATGGTTCCATCAGGTTTCAGGCAAAGGGGAGATAAGAGAAAAGGAGAAATTGAAACATGTTCTGGGAAATGTGGAATAATGATAGATTGAGGCTCATGAGGAGAACAAGTAAAAGTAATGATTAAATTCTGGAAAGAAAGAGGGATACTTATTTATCCCAAAGTAGAGAAGAGTGAACATAACATCATTCATGGGCTCTCCATTTTTAGAGAAGGAATTTGCAGAAAGAATAGAACTAAAGTGAGTTACCTGAGGAGAGTGATGAAGGGTGATAAGAACTGTTAAGGGGAGTAGTTGAAGGAATTGATAATCATAAGTAAAAAATACTTTAAAAAGCACTAAAGACTTAAAGGAATTTAGAGATTGTGCAATTAAGATGCAATCTTAATGTACAGATACACTGTTTTCTCCAGAGTCCTTTACTGCCAGGGGAAAAGAGTGGGAAAAAATAGATAAATAAATAAATAAGAGAGAGAGAGACCTTGGTTCATTATGTGCTAACTTTGAAGGTCATGTTTAGTACAAAGGGAAGGGCCAGGGAATTTGATTCTTTGAGAATTGTGTTTAAAGTGATAGCTAATAAGCTTTAATACAGAAGAAAAGAAAGTTAGAATGATCAACTGAGAGAGGACAACAATAGTTTAGAGACTTGAGGTTAGAAAAACAGAAATAAAAAAAAAGGCAAGAGACATGTAGAAATATGAATCTATGATGCAATGGTGTGCTCTAGCCAGCTCGTAGCAGCCAGAGAGCTGACTGTGGCATATCTTCCCAGCTCCCCATTTAGTGACATCATGGTAATGATTTGAAATTAGCCACATGGAGGTATTTACACCGTGGTAATCAACAACCACTACCAATCAAGCCCTTCCTTCCCCCCACCCCCAAGAGTTAATTGTTAACCATTTACCATACGCTACTGCTGTTATCAGTAAGATTTCTTATTTTCTTTTTTCCTAATATTATAACTAAGGTTAGAATGTGGTTAGGGGAATGGAGAAGAATTCACTAGCAAGTAACTATGTAGTTATAATTGTAAACATCTTTTAAGAATAACACTAAAGTCATCTACGGTGAGGACACTAACGTCATCTAAGGTGAGGTCAAGAGGAGAAGATGGGGGTGAATTAAAAGTGAAAAGAGTCCTGAATAAGGAGTAGAGATCATGATGTCATTGATAACACTAAAGATGATGGAGAGAAGATAGGAGAATTGAAGTGAATAAAAAGGAGAGATTCATAATTGTTGTCAGTGAAACCGTAATTTGAAAAGCCACGAGAGTGAGTTAGAAATATTAATTGAGCTAGTATAAATTAAATTTTACAATAAGTCTTTTTTGCCAGTAATTTCAACAGCTGAGAAAAGGAATTGCAATTTGGAACCCAGGAATGTTCACTCCACTTGGAAAAATTTCTATCTTTAGTTGTAAATACTTTACAACATTTGAAATAAGTTCCTAAGATAGCCTCCCACCTAAAAAAAAAAAAGCTCAATCTCCATACTTATGTCTATTTTTATGCTTACCTCTTACATGCTGCTTAGTAATCACTATATTCTGCTTAGTATTAGAAATATTATAATTATATTTAGGAATTATCATGTTGTCTGCTGATAAACAAAAAATAGTTATTATCTGATAAACAATGAGAAATAAAAAATCCAAGCTTTAGAGCCACAAGATTCTCTCCCTTTCTTTTATATTATTTTCTGGAGAAAACTCTCCTCCAATGTCTGTCTAGTGTTAAAATGTAACTTGCCACAAGATTCTCTCCCTTTCTTTTATATTATTTTCTGGAGAAAACTCTCCTCCAATGTCTATCTAATGTTAAAATGTAACATTAAAAAATGGGACAGAATGATTCAGAAATTATCCCAAACCAGATTTGCTTGTAGAAAGAAAAAAAGATATGCTCATTTTCCCAAATACATTATTAAAATCTTAATAAAAACGATGGAGGAAATAATAAATAAACCCATGTATATCTTAAGCATAAAATAGCTAAAGAGAGTTCGCCCCCCCCCCATGAATTATGCTTCCTGAAGGATAGTTAAAACACCTGGAAAGCTGGCTTGAAAATGGACATTAATAAAGGAAATGCTGTTGGAATTTGATATCAAGAAACCTTGAGAAAATGCACTTGGGAAGGCTTTGTGTACTTTTAACTATGTTGTGAAACTCACATAAATAAGACTCATTCAACAAAGCACCTAATATGATTATAAAATGTCCACTTGGACTTCTCACTGTCTTTCTGAAGACCTCAGTCCCTTGAACCAAATGTTCTTAAAAAACTTTTCAATATACCAAGTACAAACATATGTGTATCTTTAGAATAAAGCCCTACTTGTTCAGGACACATTTCAAAATACTGAAACAAAACCCACAAAATTCATCCCTGAACGCACATTTAATAAAAGAATGCGTTTTTACACTATCTCCCTCATATATTACTCTTTGCTCTCCTCCCTTCAGGGAATATGAATTCTCATGTGTGAAGGGAAGAGAAACCTCCCACCTTTTCTTCCTGAGCCAAGCTTATGCTCAGGACAAAAAGCAATGAATTGTTTTAGCCAGGAAATGTTCAATGGCTCCCAGCTCTGAACTTTAGTTTGTAGACATGGAGAGGCTCAGAAATTTCCCAGCAAAATTTAATGACTGCTTAAACAGCCTTTAAACCTTGTGAACAGTGGGGCAGGTTGGGGCAAGGAGTAGAGAAGGAAAAAAAAGAACACAAAAGGTCTTGGATTTTTGCCAATCTCTTTACCCAACTATTATTCACTTCCACCCTATTGACTGATCACTGACAAAGAACCCTAATTACTGAACTTTGAAAGCTTAACCTGAAGCTGAGAAGACTTCTCAGCACTAGAGATGCCAGAGCTCAATTCAGAATTGTAGAAGAATTCATCAAACCTCAACCTAAAAATACAGTTGAGGGCTACGCACCTTTGACTGAACAGGGAAGTATGCAGTGAGTTCCTTGGGCACCCTTGGCCAGCAGAGTGTCTTAAAAATAACATGGAACCTGGAGTCAACAAGTCAAATATCTCTGCCGCTCACTAATTATGTAACCATAGAGAAGTTACTTAGACTCTGTGCCTCACCCTAATGGTATGAATTTGAACAATTAAGATATTAATTGTGTAGATTATTGATTATTAATTCATATGTCCTGATACCTAAATCTGTATGTATTTGTGTGCATATATGTGTGCATACATGTGTATTCAGTCTCTTTGGATACTCTTTTCTCTAAATTTCTTTTTATAAAACAATCCTCTAGATTATATAATCTAAGACTCACTGCTCATAATGCCTCTAATTGATGCTTCCACTATTCACATTAACCTGATAATTTTTTAAGGGCAGTAATTCACACAAGATTTGTTTTAATCAATAGGGCATTAGAAGTGTTTTTCTTTTCACAGAGATTTTAAATTCAGGGGAGAAAACAGCATCAATTTTATCAGGCATAACCATTGTTTTTTATAACATAGATCCATAACCTGGAAACATGTAAGGGAAGTTGGTTCTATAGTAAAGTACAGAATTATCCAGGTATCTTAAAACTTTGCCTCGAGTGTCTACATAATTAAGTTTTTTTAAACATAATTTGAAGAGATTTATACTTATAAAGTAGTTTATGTGTTAGTGGAAATTATCCTGTGTTCCCCTCTTACTCTTGAATGATTTATTCTCTAATTTAAAAGATATTTAGCAAGTGACATGTTGAGCATTATCCTGTGCACTGAGGATTCAGTAATGAAAGAAGATAGGAAAATTCTTGCCCGCATGACTTAAATTTCCCTTACTCTGGAGAGTTGTCCTGGAGCTCTCAAAGTACAGCTACTGACTACTTATTCAGAAGTCTTCTAGCATTTTATGTATATCTCTATTAGTTTTCTTCATAATGCACAATCCATGAACCCCATTGTCATGTGGCAGGTGCAAAATAATATTTATGATATAAAGAATAAGTGAGTGAACAAACGCTACTAAGAGTTCAGAATGAGTCCCTATTTAGAGTTTTGTTCCAAATGAGTTATCAAGTAAGTATATATTTAAATACATCCCTAAATATGTATTATTATTTGGTGTTAAGCAGCAGTCGTGGAACAATGAACCAGATGTGAACAGTCTGTGCCTTCACAGAGCAAAGTTTAGTATGGCAAACTAGCTAGTAATAAGGTAATGGAAATACAGGGCTGTAAGAGAGGAGGAATTACAAGCACATTAATTGAGAGTTTAGTAATCAGGAAAGACTTCCTGGAGGAAGTATTGTATAAGCCGAGATTTGAAGGATTAGTAGGAGTTGGCCAGACAAAGAAGTGAGGGGAAGAGGAAAACATTTCGGCAGAAGGCTGGGTAATGGAGGCATGTGGCATTTTGCAGGAGGACAAATAAACACATAAGGATAGCACAGCGGATAGACAGAAGGAATCTGAATACAGAACAAACACATCAGCTCTAATGTCTCTAGTTCTGGATTTATTCATTTCAACCACTATTAGTGAGGTTTTCTATTGCTTTCAAGGAGACAAATTCCAGACTAAGAAACAAATAGTATTTAAACACAGAGAAATTCTTCAATTAGAAATATGATGAAGTAGGGCCGGCCCGGTGGCGCACTGCTACAGTGTGCGGCTGCGCTCCCGCCGAGGGTTCGGATCCCACACACAGACCGGTTCCCGCTCACTGGCTGAGCGAGATTCGGACGCAACACCGAGGGTTGCGATCCCATTGCCGGTCCCGGTCCGGTATGGGCGCGACACTGAGGGTGGCGATCCGTTGCCGGACACGAAAAAAGACAAAAAGGAAAAAAAAGAAATATGATGAAGTAACTGGGTGAAAATCCCATATGTCCACACTGCCTGAATATATTTTACTCGGGATTTTCCAGATATAATGTTCATAAATTCTTAGACTCTCAGGATTTAATGGGACTTTAATCATTTAATACAAATGTAGTCTTAGTCTAGGATATGATGGTGTATTTTGAAGCAAATTATGTATTCCTTGGGTAAACTAAATACCTAAAAACAGCAAGAGTGTTTTTTGTCCTTAGTCTTTTATTTGAACTACTTAGAACATTAGTAAGATTTTCTTCCAAATTGTATATAAATATTCAAATTTCTACAGTCACTCATAGTAATACATTTAGTGAGAATAGAAGTGTACATGTATTAATTACTGTATTGATTCACATAAACCTTCCAATCTCTCAAAGATGTAGAAAAAAAATAAATTTTTCAGTGCATCCAGTAACATAATTTATTTCCTTCTTAAAAAACAAACCGAAAACTGCTGGAATGTTTTTATGAGCATGCATAACTTCTGTTAACATCCTGCGAAGCAAGAATTCAAAATATGCTAGGTCATCCATAGAACTTCAACTGTTTTTATGAAATCTTTATATATCTATATATCTATATCTATATCTATATCTATATCTATCTATCTATCTATATATATATATATATATAACCAGTGAATTTATTATGTAGAGGGGGAAAAAAGTCAAAGGTGACCACCAAAAAATTGACAAGAAAAAAATGTATATTGTTAAATATATGCAAATAAACACCTCATAAAACCCAAGAGTCAATAGTTGTTTCAGTTACACAGAAACAAAAAAACAGTATCACGAGATGAGCAACATCTCCATTATTTTTTAAAACCTGAGCCAAAGTTGATTGATATTATAAACTATTTTACATTGAAATTAGCCACTCATAGTTCGGATTTAATATGAAAGTTTTGATCAAGTGATTTAGATTTGATATTAATCTAAAAATTTTAAAATTCCCTATATGTCTGCTTATAATAACTTTCATTAAGGCAAAGAAAGACTCTAAAAAAAAGAAAGAATTGATAGTAGAATTTAATACCTAAGTATTTTTTTTCCCCTTTTACTCCAACTATGAAAATAATGATTAGTTGTTTGGATTAAAGAACACGGAAGGAAGGAAGAGTGTGTCAACTTTAGAATTTGGAGTGAAACTACAATGGGATAATTTTGAATACATTTTGGTCATTTGACTTAGTTTGCTGTCTGGCTTGAATACCAATATAATTTCATTTCTTCACAAGAAAGTATCATCAGAGATCAATTGAATTACTGAATAACTCAGGCATTTATGTGTTCATTTACTTACTCAGCAATCAAAATGAGTTCCTACTATGTGCCAAGCGCAATGCTAAGCACCAACAAGACAAAAATGAACACTTGGTTTCTTTTATCCGCAAGGGACATAGAAAAATACTGAAAACAATGTAACATGGTAAGCGTCAATGCTGCTTTTGTAAAAGAATGAAGCAAGCAGGGAGCAATCCTAAAACTTCTCTCAAGTTAATATGAAGTGATAAAACATGCTTAATTATACGCATTTTATATCTTCTTGTTCTATAACACACGGAAACAAATTTTTTCCCATGCCCTTCATATGCCTTTACAAATCCCTGCATCTTCTGCTCAGTTTGAAAGTTAAGCCATCCTCCTTCACAGCTAATAACACGGGGGAAAAGCCTATAGAGAGAAGAGAGGGAGTTGCAAGACTTGTTTTTATGAGTTCATGATACGATGTACCTAAATGTTCACTGAACCAAGGAGATCTGCCTAACACTCTCTGGATCTGCTGATTGGGAAAGTCTGGTGGAAAAAGGCACAGAGCCACAAACTGCTTGAGCAGTCTTATTATTACAGTTTGTTGGATCTCTTCATTATTCTCCACTCCCAACCAAAGCAACAAAACAACAACAACAACAAAAATCCTAGCATCAAGCTACTATTGACAATATTTTTTTCTTTCATTTAAAATATATAGTGTTAACATGTAAATTTTTTATATATTATGAACTCTCATTTACATGAACTTCTCATTTACATGTAAAGCATGCATTTAAATACTAATAATGC
>NW_007735326.1:110790-112103 GCF_000696425.1 Galeopterus variegatus | reverse complement strand
GGGGTTGGGGGTGTTAACGAGGAAGAAGGAAGCAACAAGAAAAACGCCTGGCTCTTCAGCTTTGAGAAGTCGGTGAAGGGTGATCTCACCTGTGAGAATGTAAGCCAAGCAAGTTTTAGAGAGAACAAATGCCCGCTTAGAGACCTGGACTCTCAGTTTCTCACAATTTGATAGAGCTAATGATTTCCACCCATGAGAGAGATGTTTTTCAGAGGTAAAGAGCTGTGCATAAACTGTCTTACCTGACATTGAAAGGTGATGTCTATGTTTGCTGAGACTTCGATCCAGGGTAATTACTCACTTAGGTGTCCGAAAATAAGAATAGAGGTCAAGGGAAAAAATAGAGGGAAGGTATTTAACAATAAATATGAAAGTAGCCAAAAAAGTATTTTATGTCATGATTAATTTCACAAAAGCTTAACCTGTAGAAGATGCTTAATATGAGGTACTTCAAAAGGTTTGTGGAGTAATAAACTAAAAGATAACACAAATCTTTCCATGAACTTTGTGAGGTACCTTTGTATACTGAGTGAGCACTGTTATCTCACTAATAATAACAAATTGAGGGATGGTCTTCACAGGAATCCATGGATGGGAAAACAAGGAAGGGTTTCTGAACATATTTCTTGTACATATTTTTGTTCTACTCAATACAAAGTGATGTACACCACACTATCTTACATGTATCTGGAGACCTTTGAAAAATAATAAAAGCAAATATTTATTGAGTACTTAACCATATGCCCAACACTTTTCTAAATATTTTATAAGTTTTAATTTCCTTAATCCTCAAAACCAAAAGAGGTATACAGAGGTATTACTCCCACTTTACAGATACTGAAACATACAATTAAGCAGTTTATATAAGGTTACACAGCTGGTAAGTAATGGAATATTTTCAAAATATTTAACTAGTACTTTCTTATAGTGTACATTTAGTAATTTAAAAACATGAAGCTACTTTTTCCAAAAAGATAATAAAGTGCAACTTAAACTGTGGCTAGCATAACTCGTTTGAATAAAGACCCTGACACACTGAAAGTATGACAAGAACTCTTATTACTGGAAAAGCAATGTGCTGGAGAAGTTTTATGAGAAATTTTTCTGCTGGAAATACAGTGACTTCATTTTTTTCAATATAAAATAAGAACACATGGCCTGAATGTAGGATAGAACATTGAAACAGAAACTGTTCTAATTTTTTTTTTTTGAGATGTGCATTCATCATAACTTAAAGTGATAAAATTATGAGGTCATACAAATTGCTTGAAATTCTAGGGTATTTCATCACGTTTGTGTTTTGGTGAAATAAA
>NW_007735326.1:109154-110225 GCF_000696425.1 Galeopterus variegatus | reverse complement strand
GTCATACAAATTGCTTGAAATTCTAGGGTATTTCATCACGTTTGTGTTTTGGTGAAATAAAAATCTTATTTCTTTCTTTATTTGTCCCATAAATTATTCAATAATGTTTAAGTTATTTAACTTTCTCAAGTAGTTTAAAGATAGTGATGATGGATTTATTTCTGTCTGTCCACAGAACATAGGAGATAAATTCAACATTATGGTACAGGATAGTGTACTACCAAATAAAAAGAAAGGCAAGGGTTTTTGTTTGTTTGTTTGTTTGTTTTTTCCTAATTTAAATTAAGTAACTCATTAATAAACTTTTATTATTTTTGTTGTTGTTGTATAAATTTCCAAATATTTTTATTTATGATTATGCACATAAATATAGAAATATAAAGCAAACATAATATATGTAGATACGTGTGTATATATAAATACATCATTTATTTACTGCTTAATATATAAATTTATACAATTCTATAACCTGTTTTTATTCCACAATGTATATTAAAACATTTGCATATCAGTAACAACACACATTCATTCTTAATGCCTGTGTGGTATTTTACTTTATAGGAATGCTATAAGTATTTAGCTGATCATTTTGTTGGATTTTATGTTTTTCATTGAAACATAATTGATTACCCCATATCTATGGGGTACAGCATTGAATATCAATTCCTGAGTCACTGCTTTTATTAATACCCATAAAACAGAGATATGTGCTTTATTATATATAAAAGAAATGGCATGACCATTTTTTAAAACAGCCTGGTATTTTCTTCAAAAGTTAAACAGACACCTACCATACAACCATTCCACTGAACCAGCTCTTACTTTCTTCAGTAATTACTCCAAAGAAAAGAAAATATATGTCCCTACAAAGATTGGTACATAAATGTTCATAGAAACTTTATTTGTAATAACCCCAAACTGGAAAGAAAAAGGAAAAACAGAAACAAATGTCCATGAACAGACAAACAGATAAACCATAGTATATTCAAACCTTGGAATACTACTCAGCAATAAAAAGGAATGAACTGCTAATGCATGAAACATCATGGATAAATCTCAAAATGATTACTT
>NW_007735326.1:105478-108619 GCF_000696425.1 Galeopterus variegatus | reverse complement strand
TAGAAACTTTATTTGTAATAACCCCAAACTGGAAAGAAAAAGGAAAAACAGAAACAAATGTCCATGAACAGACAAACAGATAAACCATAGTATATTCAAACCTTGGAATACTACTCAGCAATAAAAAGGAATGAACTGCTAATGCATGAAACATCATGGATAAATCTCAAAATGATTACTTTGAGTGAAAAAAAAGCCAGAAGTCGCCTTCTCCCCAAAAGTGTTATTATGTGAATCCATATAGAAAATGCAAAAGAATTTATAGTGGCAGAAAACAGGTTAGTGGTACTTGGGGGAGAAGAATAGCAAGGAATAGTCAGGGGGAGGGATTACAAGGAGCATTAAAGGAGCACAGGGAACCTTTTAAGGGGGATATGTACACAGTCATTGAGTCATCGTTGTGGCGATGCTTGTGCATGAGCTCATGTGTGTGCATGAGCTCATGTGTGTGCGTGAAAACTTATGAAATTATAGGATTTAAATATTTACAGTTTATTTTTGCCAATGATACCTAATAGCTAAATAAAGATTTTCATTTTTAAAAAGTAAATTTAACAAAGAAGAATGACTGGGAAGTCAGTAAATTAAAATTATTTTTAGTAGACTTAACTGTGTATCATCCATATGTAAAGCTATTCACTTGCCCTGTTAAAACAGCTACTAGAGTATGACCACACTGCATTTACATTTTTCTCCAGAATGTGCTTAGGAGATTGTAACTGCCTGATGAAAGCAATCTGCATAATTTTTGAAGCGTTTTTTTTTTTTTTAATTTGCCATATGACTGGTGGAAAAATATATTTTAGAGTGTATTTCTGTTATGATTTTCTTGTAAGCTCTTTTTAAGTGAATATTTAATACCCATTAATAAGAGAAAGCTGCATCTAAATAATCTACCCCATAGCTAGCTGTCTTTGCCATAAGATTATTAAATTATTGATTGTTGTTTTCCAGAAAGTCAGCTTAAATTACTGTTAGTTTCCAGAAATGGGCTGATTGTACTTGCATTCTCTTACATACTTGTAAAGAAAGAAATATGATTACCTCATCCTCAAACTCCCTCATTTCCTAATTGCAGTAGCTGAAGGATCATCCCATATATCAGTCTAATGACTATCTCTAATAGTTAACAGCATTGTGATTCAATAGCTAGAAAACAATCATCCCAGGACAATTTGAGACTCGAACAAAAATCTTAGAAGCCATGGGCTCCACCTAGTGGCATTTTTACCATTTGATATTGTAGTTTTAAATCTTTATTGTTTTAATAAACTTATAAAATAACAAATCTTCTATTTAAAGTAATATCATTTGATAGATTTGGAGTTTCCATAATTTTTTCTTATTATGTAACCTTACTACTACAGTGCTTAATACCATGCTTTTATTTGATTTATGCTAAATGGAGAGAAAATGGAGTTCAGTTTTTAATGGTGAGGAAGTGGGGAGATACATATGATAGCGTTTTCTAAGAGGTGTCCATTAACTGGTCTGTAAAATCTCTAATATTAAGTCCGGAGGAACTTATAAAGGAAATTAATCTAATGATTTTATGATATAAATTACACAAAGCAATGATATCATGATCATGGTTTTAAATTCTCTATAGCTTTTTATTTACAAACTGTCGCTCTTTGAGACACAATTTCTTCACCAGAATATCATATTTTTATTTGAAAAGTGGTAATTATATGTGGCTAATATTTAGACTAAATAAGTACATGTTAAATGCCAATTAGGATTTCTGAAATGATCATACATTTTGCTTACCAATCAAATAAGAAGATACTTAGGGATTCGGATTGATCAACCCTTGGAGAAAGCACATTCCATTTCTACTGGGTCAGGCCATTAGGAAAATATGGGTCACAGCCATGTCAGGAGGGCTTCTAAATACTCTACAAAACTTCTGAGAAGTGTGTCTTGGGCCAGGAGTCAGAGACTCATCCTCAGCTTCTTGCATCTTTAGGTTGCTTCACTTCCTTTCCTGACATCCCCTCAACTTATTTGCCAGCCCACATACGTGTGCCTGTGAGTGCATGCGGACACACACACACCATTTTCCTAGTTTTTGTTACAACAACTAGAATACACTCAGCCTTTTAACTCATACTAAAGAAAGGGATTGATAGAAGGAATGCTCCAGGGCAACCAAGGGTGGAGGCTAGGGTTTGGTGGAGGAGACCACTCCTGGAAGGCGCATTCCTTATCCCTTTCCAGAACTAGGTTGAGCTCAGCAGCCTACAAGGGCTTCCTAGTGCTCTGAGCCTTCCAGCTCTAGCTGTGTGGCTCTAAGCAGGTGAGGGTGCAGACAAATCTACCCCCTCAGAGCCCTGGTGATGTTGCTGCCATCCTGACTTGTACAGCTCCTGCTCACTAGCCCAACCAAGTAGAGCAATGATGCTGCAAACACATCAGGAAAAGCCCCAATAATGACAGGATGATGATGGACAGGAGGCAATTTTTTTTCTTATAGCCATGTATAGATGTAGCCCCTGGCATATAATAGGTGATCAGTAAAGAATACAGTAAAAAAAAAAAAAAAGAAAAGAGAAAAGAAAATAAAACTCTTATCCCCTAGGTCCTGCTTTATCATTGAGTTGCTATGCAACATTGTGCCATTTTCGTTTTGAATTAAAACATAAGATTAATGTCTCTGTGTGTGTGTTTCTGTGTGTGTGTGTATTTTTCCCCCTGAACTGGCTTGTATGTGTAAAGACAAAAAGACAAAAAACATGTACAAATTGATCACCAATAGCTTAGGAGGTGTATGCCTTTCTCAGAATTGATTCAGAAGCATTCCAACTGTCTTTACGGACATGAGCATCTCCACCCCACCCCCACCCCCACACAGAGATTTTCAGGAAAACCTCTAAGGTTTCACACTGTGGTCTACCACAAAATTTTTATATTCATGATATAGAAAGGGGAGGACAGTACCCTCTTTCTTCCTTTCTTCCCTCCTTTGTTTGGGAAATTGTATGCAAACAATTCATGTGTTAACTAAAAATGGCATTCACAATGTTAAAGATCTATTTGATGAAGATGTTAGGAGTCATATATAAATGTAATCATATGCATATGTTTTGTGGGACACACAAGAGCCACGTGGTTCTTATGGTTAGAGGGGATTTCAAATGA
>NW_007735326.1:103234-104839 GCF_000696425.1 Galeopterus variegatus | reverse complement strand
TACCCTCTTTCTTCCTTTCTTCCCTCCTTTGTTTGGGAAATTGTATGCAAACAATTCATGTATTAACTAAAAATGGCATTCACAATGTTAAAGATCTATTTGATGAAGATGTTAGGAGTCATATATAAATGTAATCATATGCGTATGTTTTGTGGGACACACAAGAGCCACGTGGTTCTTATGGTTAGAGGGGATTTCAAATGACAGTCTAGAAGCACAAAGCTTTAAATATGGTTGCTATAGAGACCAATAGGCAATTTGTGGAATTCCAAACCTAAAGAATTAATTTAAAAATTTCCATTGAGAAGCAATAGCACGTCTTAATTAATAGCACAGCCTCTGGTGCCCAGCTGCCAGAGTTTTCACTCTCTAAAAGATTATGTGCGTACCTTTGGGCAAGTTAAATTAATATTCCTCTACCTTAATGTTATTGTCTATACATCTATAAAGCAAATGTAGTACTAGTACAAACATAGGTGGGCTATTATGAGACTTAAGTGAATTGAGATATTTAATGTACACGTGTATGCATACACATACACACACACGTGAGAACACACGTAAAACAGCAACCTACACACAGTGAGTGCACAATACCTATTATTTGTTATCAGTGCACATAGTTATTAAGATTTGTAATTTTTTCTCACTTGCTCTGCAGAAGGCGAACAGAACGCTCTTGTTCATCTGACCCCTCTGTGTACTGTGTCAGTTTCCTTGTATGTAAATGAAGACTGCTTCTTAGCTTCTTTTCCATCTTCTTGGCTCAAGCAATTACTAACATACATTATTCTTTCTTTTCTATGTAGACTCTAAATTGCAGAGGAAAAGATGCTTTAAACTATTTTAAGCTTCTTACAAGAATATGGAAGTAAGAATGTGGAATTAAGAGGAACATAACTTCACCCCTTCATCCACAGGAATTTTAGCAGACTGCCATTGATGTTACTGTATTATATTTTTGTTTTCTGTTTTGATTTACATGTCTTCTCCATCTCTTTCTTCTCACAGCTGATTGATTCCAGTTTTCTCATTCCAATTCAGGAAGCTGAGAAGAGCTTTGCGAATGATCATTACCTTTGTGGGACAAATTGGGCAATACCTCCCTCCTATGGCCAGTCTTCAGATTGGCTCTGTATGGTCAAAGCCCAGTACCCAGGGCAGGGGTTCTTGAACTCTTGGGTGCATCAAAATCACCTGGAGGGATTGTTAAAACACAGATTGGATATACCACAATTTCCGTATCCACTCATCCGATGATGGACATTTGGGCTGGTTCCAACTCTTGGCTATTGTAAAGAGTGCTGCATGAACATTGGTGAACAGGTATACCTTCGACTTGATGCTTTCCATTGCTCTGGGTATATTCCCAGCAGTGGGATAGCTGGGTCATATGGCAGATCTATCTGCAATTGTTTGAGGTACTCAGCTATAAAAACAAATGAAATACTGCCATTTGCAACAACATGGATGGACCTTGAGAGATTTATATTAAGTGAAACAAGTCAGGCACAGAAAGAGAAATACCACATGTTCTCACTTATTGGTGGGAGCTAAAAATAAATAAAGAAATTCACACACATACATACACACACACACACACAC
>NW_007735326.1:100849-102278 GCF_000696425.1 Galeopterus variegatus | reverse complement strand
AGAAGACTTAACAACTACAACTCCTTGAAGTTGATATGACAAGCAAACAGAAAGGACATTGTTGGGTGGGAGGGAGGAGAGGGAAGAGGGAGGGAGGTTTCGGTAATGGGCCACAATAATCAACCTCATTGTATATCGACAAAATAAAATTAAGAAAAACAAACAAACAAACAAAACACAGATTGGGCCCCACCCCTACAGTTTTCAGTCAGTAGGTCTATGGGTGGGGGTTGAGTATTTGCATTTCTAAAAGCCCCCTGCTGAGGCTTATGTTGTTTCTGTGTCCACATATTAGAACACCTGTCCAAAAGCAAACTGATCAATGCTTTCTCAAGAAATAATTGAGGCTGTTTCCCTCTTCAGCAAATGATATAAAAGAAGCAGAGACCTTGGAAGTGGAAGTCGGTTTGACAAAGCATCAAGTAAATTATACCTCAATAAAGCTGATTAAAAATTAAAAGCTCAGTAAAGCAGTCATTTTCCTCCAACCCAGAAATCCATTGAGAGTTGCCTTCCATCAAAACCATGATTTCCTTCAACGTCTTTCCTAGTCTCTGAACCGAGGTTAATTAACCTAACACTTTTCTGATCATTTTTTCAAAAATGGTTCCATCTCATCTACACTCCATGTTAGTCTTTATCTATTAGATCTCTCTGAAGCATACAAGTATCTTGAAAACTCTCCTTCAGATTCCAGAATCCTATATATTTACCTCAAAAAGATAGATAGAAAAGCAACACCCTGTTAGTCATTTGTCAGTAGACACTGGAGAAAAAAACACAAAAATAATTTTAAACATAATTATTGTTAAATGAAGTTTATGGGAGACCATGTTTTGGACTGGCTTCCTGCACAAGGCCCCAACAGAACAGACCAAACCAAAATGGAGACACTCTGTGCATAGTGCCATGTAACCAAACTGAGCTTTGAAACAGACCAGGTTCCAAAACACAGAAGATTCCAGTCAACCTGAATTGCATAACAAAGAATTCTGTTTTAACCCTGTAAGAAAAGTAACTTTGAAATGACCAATCCACTTTTGTTGTTTCTGTTTTCTTCAGCTCTTTTCTGCCTATAAAGCCAAACTTCCCTGCTCAGCTCATCAGAACATTTACTCTAATTTACAGACTAAAGTGTTGCCTGATTCCAGATTCACAAATAAAAGCCAATTAGATCTTTAAACTAAATTTGTTATTTTGTGTTTTGACATGGTGATACCTGTATGTGGAGTTTACTGTATCAAAACTGATGTTGGCTCAGCCAGTTAGCTCAGTTGGTTAGAATGCCACCTTGGAACACCAAAGTCAAGGGTTCAGATCCCTGTACTGGCCAACCACCAAAAAAAAAGAAAAAAGAAAAAAAACCTATTATTTTTACCTTATGGCTCTCAAGTTTCATCATTCATTTGCTTTGTCAGAGTTCACTTTA
>NW_007735326.1:99489-100002 GCF_000696425.1 Galeopterus variegatus | reverse complement strand
AAGAAAAAAAAAACAAAACACCTGTTATTTTTACCTTATGGCTCTCAAGTTTCATCATTCATTTGCTTTGTCAGAGTTCACTTTATGGTGTAATAGTCAATAAATAATTTTTAAGGAGTAGAAGTCGTATTCCTAACTAATAATTTCAAGTGAAACCAATGTGCAACAAAAAACTAAAAGCAGAATTGCTCTGTTTGAAATTAACACAGAGAACAAAGATCCGGTCAGGTAGTCTTCCTTTTCCCTGGTTTCCCCAACAAGGTAGCTCCTGAGGCATTTCCTCAAGACCCTAGACTCTATGAAACACAATTTGGAAATCTCTGGTAGAGTGGAAATAACATGAATATTGAAATAAACAGGTCAATGGTTTGCTTCTATCTTTCACTTAACAGTGTAACTTTAGGCAAATGTTCCTTCTAAGACTCAGTTTTCTTATATAAAAATCAGATTAGAAGACCGGTTCCCGCTCACTGGCTGAGCGAGGCACGGGAGCAACACCGAGGGTTGCAATCC
>NW_007735326.1:96440-97880 GCF_000696425.1 Galeopterus variegatus | reverse complement strand
CAAGAACTGTATGTGGTATATAACAGCTACTTCTGCATTTCTACTCTCTTGCATTTGGGATGCATTTTTAAAGAGAGAAAGTATGTGTCTGGGTTCAGTGCTCTGCTCTCCGGATGAAAAATGGAGACAAACAATATGCCCTTGCTCTGGGGAAACAGGCCAACTTCACAATGGACCCTGCCTCCCAGTTCCTATGTCATCTCCCCTTCAGAAGTCCCTCAGGTACACTCAGACTGCACTCAACTTTCCTATTCCCAGTAAGCCACCCCCTCTCCTCCTCCAGCCTCACTTATACAAGTGATCAGGAACCAGGGCTGCTGTGTACCCAGCAGCTCATCCTGGAGGGTGTCCTTGGCAAACCCTCTTCTTCACTCTCTCATCAAACCTATTATTGTTTCAATCTCCTACAGACCTCATAAAAGTCAGTCCAATTCTCTTCATCTTCAGTGCCACCACCTTTGAATGCCCTTCCTAGCTGCTCCCCTGCCTTCACTCTGCAACCAGAGCACTTGTTTATCACACAAATTACTAACAGTTTTCAGTGCCTTCTTATTGCAATGAGACTTGAGGATAGTACAATTTTATTTTTAGGCCCTCCATGGTGTGAACTCTGCCTCTCTCTTGCCTTACTCTTTTTTCATTTGTTCTCTATCTTTCTATCCCTGTTAATGTGGAAATCTTTCATTTATTTGAAAGCGCACTGCTCTCTCTCTTCTCTGGGCTTTTGTATTACCTGGGTCTTCAACTAGAAGAATCTATGCAATTCATCAGGGTAGTCCCAGTCAAGCTTCAAATTTCAGCAACATATTATTTTCTTAGGGATGCCTGACCCCACTTACTGCACCCAGCCATCACCACCACCGACACTGCCACCCTCACCACACACACACATACACACACACACGCTGACACACACAGACACATGCTCACACATGCGCACACACACACACACACATGTGCACACATGCATGCACACATGCACACAGTGACAGACGCACACATGCACACACAAGCACCCACATGCAGACACAGACACGCGCACACACACATGTGTGCACACACACACATGTGCATACACACATGCACACACACACACGCTGCACTAGGTCTCTTGGTTATACGGCTTCACATTTAGAAACAAATTATGTTTTGGAGCACTTGCAATCCAAAGCATACTCCTGAGTTAATATTAGGTTCACATTTTGTGAAATATATTCTGATCCTCTAGTCTCATCTCACATTCAATCACTTTTCTACATTCTCACCCCTTCTCATTTTTCAAATCATTTGCCTGCCTCTTCTTACTAGAATTTTAAATACTTTCATTGCATATGCAACAAACACTGATGAATGATTGAAAATGTTTGTAAAGCATCTCAAAACATCTTAAACTCAAACACAGCTAACACACCATACCCATACTATGGCAGGGATTAACAC
>NW_007735326.1:92009-95790 GCF_000696425.1 Galeopterus variegatus | reverse complement strand
AAACATCTTAAACTCAAACACAGCTAACACACCATACCCATACTATGGCAGGGATTAACACAGCCACTCACGCCTTTGGGAAGGCCATAGCATTGACGAGGCTTAGATTCTCTTGTATCTGTTAAGGCGAAACTGTAAATACAGTTTCATCCCACCCCCACCCTACCACCAGTAGTCTCCAATCTCATTATTTCCATGGTTCCTGCTCACCAGCTATCCTGACAGAATTCAAGGCCACCGTCAGGGTGTGTGTGGTCTCAAGAAATATATTTGGTGGAGACTCTGTCAGTATAAATTGCTCAATTAATAACGAAGATGATGGGCCCATTTGAGATACGGTGATTTACTGATGAAGATAAAGAATAATGACTAGAGAAAATGTCTGTACGTATTTGTTTGTTGTCCAATCACCACTTGTAAAGATTCTCCACTGGGTCGATTTCTTCCATTGAAGCCCAGGTACCCCTCCTTCTCCTCCTCCTCCTCCTCCTCCTTTTCTCACTTCTTCTTTATTGACAAAGCACCATTTCTACCAAGAAAAAGTAGCACACTGTTATCAGAGTTTCATGGCTCTTCAGAAGTTGCTTATGTGGTAATGACATAGCTCCTCTTGCCACTACAGTTCCCTAATTCCATGTATTTACTACTGGTTACATCATTGGTCATGATGATGCACCGTCCATAGCCCTGTGCATGAATACTGGCTCCCAACAACTCTTGAAGTTTCTTAGCCTGCTTCATAGTGTATGTCCGCAAATGTAAGTGAAAACATGAATGCTAATTCCTTTCAGGTCACATTAAATTTATCCTATAAAGTATATGGCTAACTTAGAACAATATACTTCTAACTGTGTTTTTTCTTGAACTCTTTAGGCTGTAATCACTACATTCTTAGAAGGTGACTGCGTCCTTGCTCTTTCCATACTACTCAGTCTTAGTCCAGTTGAACTGTTATAACAAAATACTAAAAACCGAGTAATTTGTAAAAAACAGACATTTATTTTCTCTCAGTTCTGGAGGCTGGGATCAAGATCAAGGCACCAGCAAGCTATGTGTCTGGCCAGGGCTGCTCTCTCTGCCTCTACACTGGTGCCTTATTGCTACGTCCTCTGGAACGATCAGATACTGTGTCCTCACATGACAGAAGGGATGGAAGAGCAAAAAGGTCTGAACACTGTGTGAAATCCCTTTTATGAAATCCTCAATCCCATTCATGAGGGCTCTGACTCATGGTTTAATCACCTCCTAAGGGACCCACCTCTTATTAATATAGTGCTTACTAAATTTTAACACATGAATTTTGAGGAACATTGAGATCGTAGCACCCCCACCTGGGAGATTAGACAAAAGGAGGAGCAAGAAGATCAGTCTCATTTGCAGGAGAAATGTCTGTCTGTCACCTGGCATAGCATAGACTGACCCAGGAGAGTCTAATATCACACATCTGTGGTAGAGAAGAGCAGATATTGATCAGAAGGGACTGCTGACGAGGCCGGCCACTTAGCTCAGTTGCTTAGAGCACAGCCTCATAACACCAAGGTCACAGGTTCAGATCCTTGTACCAGCCAGCTGCCAAAAAATAAAGCAGGGAAACAAGCGGCACATAGCAATCACAAATCCATACGTAATTCAGAAATCTATGTTTAAAAAAAAAAGAAAGAAAGAAGAAGAGACACCTAGTGGCTTTGTGAAATCTGAAAAGCCCTTGGAAGAAATAGGCACAGCTATGTTGGGTCGACTCCTAGACACATGGCTTGAATGCAGCAGAAGGAGTGGGGTAAAAGTCCTGGGCATCCTGGTGTCCTATAGACCAGAGGCATCACTGTGATCAGATCATGGGCAGGTGAGAGTTGATGGAAGACCCCACACACAACAGCTCAAATCCAAGGGTCATCAGTGGACTCATCATCCTGTGTCTGATGTGAGTGAATCACCATAAAACAACATGTCAGCACTATTCTGGTGGCCCAGACTTATACAGTCATTTGAAAGGAATAGCATAAATCAAAGCTATCTGCTTGTCAGCCATTCTTCTGGAATGGAGATCCAGCCATGGACGTTCGGGAGAACCTCAGGAGCATTGGTACTGGAATTACTTGATGCACCTGATTAACTCAAAGCATGTGTGTGTGTATGGGAGGGTGGATCACAGAGGATCAGAAAGAGTCCCAAGTTGGAGAAACAGAAACCAAGACCAGGGCATTCTCCTGAACTATATACTGCTGGTTTCTGCTGGCCCCAAACCCGGCAGGGGGAATCTAAACATTTTGAAGAAGTATTGATTAAGGTCCCCACTTCCTGAAGTCTAAGAGACTAATGGAAGTCTAGCTTTTCAAATTTTCTTCCTCTGGCTCATATGGCTAAATTTGGACAATGTGGGGCAAAATTACATATGAGTTAAGAATCTTTGCGCAAGCAACAGGTATTTATTTAGCCTTCCTTAAGGTGGATAAGAATATTTTATAAGGATGCAGAGGTATCTAATGAAATTGAACGGCAGAAATATGGCTGGGCTATAGAAAGGAACTGGAACTAATAATTTAAAACTTTCCAGATATTGCTTTCAGTATTTCCCATCTTTACTCTTTCTTTGTATTTGTTTCCCTTTGTCTCTCTGCAGACTCTTTCTCTCCTCCTTTGTCCACATAGTGAAATATGGATGAAGCCCTTCCCCAGTTTATATATTAGAGGTCTGGCCACTTGTGCCCTCAGATTCAAGTCGACTTGAGCGGTCCTAACTCTGTTTCTGAATGAGAGAATCTGATTGGCTCAGTATTGGTTAGCTGTCCACATCTAAAGGGCAGAGGTCATACAGCAGAAATATAGCATCCATGGCCACATTATTGTAGCAAAATGGTAGGTTGTCACTGAAGAGTTTCTGGGGTCCCTGTGTGCTCACCAACCTCAGGCTCACCACACAGGCCCACTTGCCTTCCTAGTTCCCAAATGCCTGGAACTCTATAACCATGCTCCATATATCTAGGTTGCCACAGCCATCTAAAGAACCTACTGTACAGTCGCAAGCCAAAAACACATGTGCTACTGTAAAATTGTTTCATTTTTGCCTGTAGCATGAAATATTTCTTTTATTCCTTTCAAAGGGCTATAAATATGAGAAGATAAGAGATTTGTCTGTTAGTTCTCAAAAAATATTCTATTCCATAAAGCAATGCTAATAGTCTCAATTTTGTTTTATTTTTTATTTCCTATTTATTATCACCTCCTCCCACACCTCTTCTAAGACTCTAGCACTAATCTCAGAATAGCTAGATCTGAACCCAATTTGACCTCACCTCTGGCCAGCCCAAGAATATCATTCCCAAACTAAGGATGCTCACCTTGTCAGTCTTTCTCTTGCAACAGCAAAACTATTTTTCTATCGAATATTCTGCAAATTGTTCTAACATGCTGAGAATTATTAGTGCAATGCACATGCTATCAAAGTTTTAAAATACCCAGCTGCCTGCTCTTCCTATTAATGTCTTCATTCCTCACGGCAGTATAGCCCTAGCAGACCCATCAAAAAGCTGCCCAACTGACAGGCCACGTAACGACTGATTTGGCAGAGAACACATGGCTTAAACACTCGGACAATGACTCCTTATATACTGTAACGACAGGTGATTTGATGGTTTTCTATTCCGTGATACTATTTTTTTTTGTAATGGAATCTTTCTCTGCTTCTTTAAATTGTTATATTCACACATAAAGGTCCCCTACTGTGGCTCATGGTAATAATATTTTAAAACAATACAAAAGGGCAATCAGTCTACAATTTCTT
>NW_007735326.1:89215-90992 GCF_000696425.1 Galeopterus variegatus | reverse complement strand
CTACATAAATATTTGGGGCCAAGGGTTCTGCTGCATGTACCTTTTGTGCATATCCTCAAGCATAAACATGAGAGACATATAACTGGCCTTAGATTCACTTTGCTTAGTCTCTTGATACTACTTCATTTTAACAAGGCGATGCAAAGTTTTAGCAGCCAGTTTATTGAAAGGCCTCCTTTAAATATGCTTTTCTTACATGGCTCCCCTCCCACAACAACCCAGTGACTTTTAGGTGAAGTCGAGGAAAACTGTCCTCAGCAAGCGCAGCTTCCCTCCAGCTGCAGAGCTGCGGAATTCTTCACATATGCCACGCTTCTTGTCAGCAGCTGTTCTTCATCTTCTCTTTTCTCCCCCTTCCCAGACATTGAGATTTCTTCCAAAAGACAATTTCCCTCTTGGCCAAACTTTCCATATGTAAGACTAAAGAATAATTCCTTGAATCCTGGGGACTTCTGGCTTTAAGGTTTACAAATTTGCTAAAACAATGCTTCTTTTTCACTTGTCTCCCCTTTTAAGCAATTCAGTAAAGAGATCAATTTCTCCCTCCTTCCTCTTTTGCTCTCCCTTGGTGATATTCCATATATGAAAACATTCATTCAACCCTGTACACGTTTTAGCTTCTATTCTTCTATCCCTAAACCCCATTTTTTCCAAATCATTTTCTGAAAATTATTTTATCTCGTGCTTGTGTAAATCCTCACAATATCTGCCAAAAGCAATAAAGAGAGCAGGTGTTACTCTGTGCAAAAAAAAAAAAAAAAAAAAGAGCAACATTTTGTTGAAATTTAATACAACTTTTTGAAACAATAAAAACTTAATAATATTGTATATTTCTAGAAAAGAGAATCTTGAATGAATAACCACAAAGAAAAGATAAATGTTTAGGCAATGGATATGCTATCTATCCTAAGGGACACATTGTTCAACACATGCATGTATTGAAACAACACACTGGACCTCACAAATACGTACAATTAAAAATACATTTTTTTTTTTTATTTTTCGGTATATCCACTAGATGGCGGGGTAGTCCTCCATTTTTGTTTCTATGAAAAGGGTTCACGGTGAAGGGTTACTTTTGTGTAGAGCATATTGTGTTTATTTTCAGATTCTAGTCTTCTAGTGCTCTGTAAAGTTATTATAAACAAGGACAGCAGAAGTGATCACCTACTGAGTACATGCTGTAGCCATGAACCTTGCTAAGAATTGCCTTATGACTGCAGATACATATACACATTGTTAAATAAATTGCAATAAAGTGAATAATATATTTATGATGTAATAATGGTGATAAGGTCAATTAGAAATAAAATATTATTTCACTAGATATTTCTATTTTATAGGATTGACAAAGAAACTTTAATAAACTTACAAAATTTTAACTTTGACTGAAAGTTCAGAAATGGCTACCAGCACTTCCATTTCTGTTTCTACTCAAAGGTAAAAGAATGTGCCAAACCAATATGTGGAAAGGATAACGCTATTTCTGGATCATATTACCATTCAGCAGAACTTTCTGCTCTCCTCGTTTACCAAATGAATCACTTGGATTTTAGAAATATAGCTTTTTAAAAGGTTAAGTACTACAAAATGAAATGTCTTGATTATATGCATAAGCAATGGTAGGTAAGGTGAGCAATGGTTTGGCTTTTCTGGTAAACGGTACTTAATTTTTTTTTTAAGTTTCAAAAGCAAAAAACACTTATTTTACTGGATTTTTTTTTTTTTTTGAGTAAAGGCCTGCTAGTGTTTCTTATTAATTCTAGACACTGAACCA
>NW_007735326.1:86816-88283 GCF_000696425.1 Galeopterus variegatus | reverse complement strand
AAGGATTCTATTTTTTCCAGTGGAAAAAAAATGACAATTGATTAATGTGGTAAAAAAAAAAATCAGAATTTTGTACCAAAAAAAATTAAAACTAGATAGCAGCTATTATATCAACAAAAGCAAACTTCTTTAACTGGGTTTGTTATTTCAAACAGTCATTTTGTTGTCATAGCATGCGACTTAATCAAATATACTTATGGCAAAGAAAAATAAAGAAAACAAGAGATTTAAGAAGTAGTCAAAAAATGTACCCATATATATTAATCCGTTAAAACTGGGTGATTTATAAAAAACGAAATTTATTGCTTACAGTTTCTGAGGCTGGGAAGTCCAAAGTCCATCTGATGGTGGCGACAGTGACCCAGGGGTCTCACATTGCAACATGGTGGAAGCAGAGAGAGTGGAGAGAGAGACTAACCTCCTCATTCACTCTCTTTTTAAAGCCCTCAGAACCACACCTGTCACTGCCATTATTAATCCATTCACTACTGCATGGTCCAGTCCTACAATCCAATCACCTCTTCAAGGCTCCACCTTTCAATTACCATAATAGGACTTCCCACCCTGTTAACAGTCACAGTGGGGACCAAGTTTCTAATACATAAAACTTGGGGGACTCAATTCAAGTTCCAGTGAGTTTTGGGAGGACACATTTCAGTCCACTACACCATATGTCTGACAATGGGTGTGGTTCTGTTACAAAAGATTCAGAACAGGACTGACTTACATGAATACATATGTACATAGAGATTTGTTGATAACAATCTGCCCCATGTAATGGAAAAGGAAACAGTTGAGTGCTAGGGGCGACAAGGCATTGTCTTGAAGTGAATAATTTTCTATGCCACATCTTTCAGGTTTTAAGCACTGATGTTCTCCTTTTCTTATTTGGATCAACTCAGATGATAAAACAAATACACTACTGTAGCATTATACAGAGTGGGGTGGCAAGAAATGCACAAATAACATGTCCTGGAGTATGGATTGGCATAATTCTTTTGTAAAGAAAGAGATAGTGAATACTTTAACTTTGTGCAACTACTCAACATGCTGTAGTAGCATGAAAACAGCCACAGACAATACACTACATTGTCTTGACCTTGTTTCTATAAAACTTTATTTACAAAAATAGACAGACAGGAGGTAGCCCTCAGGCTGTAGTTTGCTGACCTGGCTCTAGAGAATCAATTAACAAAATGTCAAACTCGCTATCTAGAGAAAATAGTCAGAAAAAAGATATAACAGACATACAAATTGGAAAGAAAAAAGTAAAACTGTCTTTGTTTGCAGACGACATTATGTTATATATTGAAAATCCTAAATAATCTGCCAAAACAAAATATGTTAGAACTAATAAATGAACTTGGTAAAATTGCAGGATATAAGAATCAAAGAAGAAACAAATGAAAGGAAAGAGATCTCATGTTCATGGATCAAAATAATTAGTACTGTTAAAATGTCCATGCT
>NW_007735326.1:83616-86169 GCF_000696425.1 Galeopterus variegatus | reverse complement strand
GAAAATCCTAAATAATCTGCCAAAACAAAATATGTTAGAACTAATAAATGAACTTGGTAAAATTGCAGGATATAAGAATCAAAGAAGAAACAAATAAAAGGAAAGAGATCTCATGTTCATGGATCAAAATAATTAGTACTGTTAAAATGTCCATGCTATAGTACCCAAAGTGATCTACAGATTCCATGCCATTTCTATCAAAATTACAATGGCATGTTTCACAATTGTAGGAAAAACAATCTTAAAATTTGTATGAAACCATAAAGACCCTTAACACCCAAAGCAGTTCTGAGCAAGCAGAACAAAGCTAGAGTCATTACACTTCTTGATTTCAAACTGTATTACACTAATTAAAACTGTGTGGTACCAGCATAAAAACAGACATATAAGCACATGGAACAGAATAGAGAACCCAGAAATAAATCCACACCTCTGTGGTCAACTGATCTTTGATAAAGGTGCTGAGAACACACACTGGGGAAAGGATAGTCTTCAATAAGTGGTGTAGGGGGCCGGCCCGTGGCTCACTCAGGAGAGCGCGGTGCTGATAACACCAAGTCAAGGGTTAAGATCCCCTTACCGGTCATCATTTAAAAATAAATAAATAAATAAATAATAAAATAAAATAAATGGTGTAGGGAAAACTGGATATCCACACACAGAAGAATGAAATTGGATTCTTACTGCACACCATGTGCAAAAATCAACACAAAGTGAATTAAAGACTTAAGTGTAAGACCTGGAATTATAAAATTACTAGAAGAAAACATAGGGGGAAAGTTTGATGACATCGGTCTTGGCAATGATTTTTTGGCTATGACACCTAAAGCACAGGCGACAAAAACAAAAATGGACAAGCAGAATTGCATCAAACTAAAGTGCTCTGCACAGCAAACAGTAAAGAGACAACTTATGAAATGGGAGAAAATATTTGCAAACTGTACATCCATTAGGGGTTTAGTATGAAAAATATATAAGCAACTTAAAAAACTTAATAGTAGAAAAACAAATAACCCAATAAAAAAAAAATGGACGAAGAACCTGAATAGACAATTCTCAAAAAAAAAAAGACCTACAATTGATCAACAGGTATATGGAAAGGTGCTCAGCATCACTAATCATCAGAAAAGTGCAAATTAAAACTACAATGAGATAGCACCTCTATTTATGACTCAGTTTTGGTAGTTTGTATGTTTCTAGGTATTTGTCCATTCTTTTTTCTTTTTCTTTTTTTTTTTTATTGAAACATCATTGATAGTACATATCTGTAGGGTACAGAGTTGAATGTCAGTACCTGTGTGCAATATGTGATGCTCAAATCAGGATAATTAGTATATTCAACATTATACAATTTAATCATTTTCATGTCCATTTCTTCTAGGGTATTTAATTTGTTGGCTTACAATTGTTCATAGTAGTCACTTACAAACTTTTGTATTTCTGTAGTGTCAATTGTAATGCTTCCTTTTTATTTATAATTCTATTTATTTCAGTCTTCTAATAATTTATTTAGTCTAGCTAAAAGATTGTTACTTTTGCTTATCTTTTAATAAAAAACTCTTAGTTTTGTTGATTTTTTTCTATTATTTTCTAGTGTCTATTTAATTTATTTCTCCCCTAATCTTTACTATTTCCTTCCTGTTACTTATTCTGGGCTTAGTTTGTTCTTTACCTAACTCCTTGAGGTGTAATGACCCTTTAGGGTATTTATTTCAGACTTCTCTTTAAAAAAAAAAAAAAAAAAAATATATATATATATATATATATATATGATTTTATTAATTGTTTTAAAATTCTAGCATGTTGTTGCAAAGCAGTTGGGAGGGAGGGGGAGAGAAAAAAGGGGAAGGAAATGGGATGGGAGAAGGAGGAAGGAGGAGGAGTGGGATTGAGGGCTGTGGCACCACCCACATTCCCACAAGGGAGACTTGGGGGGCTTCCAGCAGTGGCTTGTTCATTGCCAAGCTGGGTGCAGATGTCAGGAAGGTATGGCAAAAGACCTCGCCCCCCACCACCCCAACTCAGGAACCCAGGCCCATTCTTGCTGTGGCTCCGTGGTCATTGCTGGACTGGCTGCATGTGTTGGGAGGGTGTGGCTGAGGCCTTGGGCTGGCTGTGCATGTCAGGGGTGTGTGGCTGAGGCACTTATTCCTTAACTTCAGGACTGGTTGTGGGTGTCAGGGGACATTGCTGAGGTCCCTGGACCTCCCCTCTTTCTGTTTGGTAGCCCAGGAGACTTCTGGTCCTTCTAGGTGTTGTAGGTGTTCAGCCTCTGAGTGGCTCCTCTTTTCTGTTGTCTGTGGCCCCTTACTCCTATGTGGGTCCATAGGAACCCTGTTAGTGGTCTTGCTGGCCTGGGGGCCGCTAAGGCCCTCTTCTCCCCTGCTGCCTCCAAGCAACTTCATCTGTAGGGCTCAGCAGCAGCTTTTGCCAGCTCCTGCTCCATGCACTTAGCAGCTCCAGCCTGGAAGAAGCTGGGGCTCAAACGGTCGGAGCAGTTTTTTCTTTCTCTCATTGTGGCTTCTCCTGCCTTCGTGCACTCTGTAGGTCTCT
>NW_007735326.1:81453-82853 GCF_000696425.1 Galeopterus variegatus | reverse complement strand
TTCTTTCTCTCATTGTGGCTTCTCCTGCCTTCGTGCACTCTGTAGGTCTCTCCTCCTCTTCTCCTGAGCTCTAGCAGCCCCAGCTTGGCTATCATTGCTTTTTTATAGTTGTAAATTGGTTGGTTTGTGGGAGAGAGTGACATTGGAGACAGTCTATTCCACCAACTTGACCAGAAGTCCCAAGACTTTTCTTTTTTTAACATAGGCATTTATCTCTATAAACTTCCATCTTAGAACTGCTTTTGCTGCTTAATATAAGTTTCAGTATGTTGTGTTTTCATTTTCATTTGTCTCAAGGCTTTTTTAATTTTCTTTTTGATTTCTTCTTTGACCCATTGGTTGTTCAGTAGTGAGTTGTTCAATTTTCACATATGTGTAAATTTCCCAGTTTCCTTACTTTTATTGAATCCTAGTTTCATACCATTGTGGTTGAAAAAGATACTTGACATGACTTAAATCTCCTGTATGTGTTAAGAATTGTTTTGTAGCCCAACATATCATCCTGGAGAGTGTGCCACATGTGCTTGAGAAGAATTGTACTATTCTCCTGTTGTATAGAATGTTCTGAATATGTCATTTAGGTCCATTTGGACCAAAAAGGGTTATTCAAATCTGTTGTTTTCTGATTGATTTTTTGTCTGGACAGTCTATTCAGTGTTGAAAGTGGAGCATTGAATTTCTCTACAACAATTATATTGTTTTCTTTTTCTCTCTTCACTTCTGTCAATATTTTCTTTAAATATTTAGTTGCACCAATGTTAGGTGCATATATATTTACTATTGTTATAGCTTCTTGATGATCTGATGTTATTATCATTAAATAATAATCTTTTTTGTCTGTTTTTACAACTTTTGGCTTAAAGTCTATTTTGATTAATGTAAGTATAGTCACTACTGCTCTATTTTTGGTTATCATCTGCATGGAATAACTTTTTCTATCCCTTCACATTTAGCATATGTGCATCCTTCAAGCTAAAATGTGTCTCTGTAAGCAGCATGTATTAGTGTGTGTCGGGCCTTAAAAGCTAACGCCACCTTAAGTGACATTACAAGCGGCGCCATTATGGGCCCACAAGGGCGTATTAACATGGCAACCTAAGATGGCGCCGGGAGGAAGTAGGGTGGGAGTGTCTGCAGGAACCTTGCCTTAGCCTTTATTGGCCAAATACATGCTTCTGTGCTTGTGAACACTGCGTGATTGCAATAGTTAGGCATTGAGACAGGATGCACGCTCTTGACCATTAAGCTGATAGGATTATGTTAAAACCTCCCTTCCCCATCTGCCTATAAAAGCAAGTGATTGTGTGATAATAAACGGAACTGCTTGACAGAACCCCCGCTGCATCTGAGTGTCCTGTAACCGGGCTGGTTGGGGCCGGTGGCTGTGCTCACCTTTCTTC
>NW_007735326.1:75955-80417 GCF_000696425.1 Galeopterus variegatus | reverse complement strand
TTTTTTTTTTTTAACTCATTTGACCACTATATGTCTTTTGATTGGATAATTTAATCCATTTACATTTAAAGTAACTATTGATGGGTAAGAATTTACTTCACCATTTTGTTAATTGTTGTCTGTCTCTTTTGTAGTTTCTTTGTTCCTCTCTTGCTGTTTGCCCAGGCTCCCACAAAGGTATTCTCATCACCATAGCTGACAGGATAGTGGTGAGAAAATAAGAAGTTTCAGGAAAAAAGAAACAAAGACCACAATAAAGAGTTGAGCTTTCAGAAGGAGAGAACAGATCTATATTTACTAGAGGTGGGAAAGGGGGAGGGGGAGGTAAGTTAGAGAGTAATTGGTTAAGGGACAAAAAAAATAATTACAATTTGTAGTTATGAACATGTTAATAATATTGATTTGATCATCACATACTGTACATAATTACTGATAGTCAACTCTTTACCCCAGAAATATGTATAATCAAAAGATAATTAATTTTTTAGAGAAATAAAGTTTCAGGGTTTGTTTGTTGTCATTGTTTTTGTTTTGATTTTTCTATTTAGTAACTATTAAACAAGGCTTGTGCAAGTATATATTGATCCCAGCTCTATAGTTTTTCCTCTTATTTAAAGAGGGAAAGAGTTGGTGCTAATACACAAAATAGTTTAATTTCATACTTAGCAGGTTAGTAGCTTACAAGACCAAAATGCTCCCTGGGNATTTGGTTTAGATATTTGATAATCCATACATGCTGTGTGTGTGTCTGTGTGCACGCATGTGTATGTTTGTCCCATGCATCTACACATTAATGAATTGGTTGACATTTTACTTGACTTTGGACTATGTAGCTTAGTGAGTTTAATGGTTTTCCAACTGTGTTACTAGGCTAGATTCCAAAGAGAATCCTTAGAGGCCATGATGCCATGGAATAGGGTGAAAGGGGCTAAGTGATCAGGAACCTGGGTTGTCCAATGCTTTCTTAATACTTATTGCATTTCTGTGTAGGCTTTCATTTATAAAGAGAAATTAGTTTCCAGAACAGTTTAAAAATCACTGCTTTGGTTAGTGATATGCCTTGCCCAAGAAAACTATTCTTTTTAGTCATTCTTGAACTAGAATGAAGACTTTAGTTATCCTTGAACAACAACAAAAAAAACCACTTTAATAATAAGTGATCTTAGATATTTAATTTTAATTTAATGACAAATAATCTAGTGTTCAATCATGGTGTTATTGGTTCAACTGTGCAATTTATACATATTTATTTAATTTAAAAATATTTCTTCCTATCTTATATGACAATTTTAAAATACATATTATCAAAGAAAACTTTAAAAGCAATTACTTTAAGAAGTTCAGTGATCACTTGTATTATGATCATCGTTTCATACCTGGACTGCCTCAACCACTTTCCTGTCTCTGGTCTGAGTGGCTCCAAATTCATCCATTACAGCATCCCCATAATAAGACCTAAAGAAAACATCTGACCAAGTCATCTTTTCCCTCAAGTTATCCAGTAGCCTCTTCTTGACTAAAAGAAAGATACTAAACTCTTTAACGCTGCCTGCAATATTGTCTATCATGTGGCTGCTCCCTGCAAACCACTACTTTCATCTCCTGCCACTGCCTTCCTTATGTTTTGTACTCAGGTTACAAAGAACCATTCATGATTTATTGTATGCACTTCGAAGTAATAGCTAAGTGCATAGATTCTGAAACTGGCCTACTGGGTAAGAATCCTGGCTCTGTGACATCAGGCAAGATATTCAACTACTCAGTTTGAGGATTAAATGTATTGTTATACAGAAAGTGAGGGATTTTCACTTTTGGCCAGGCCATTTTGAAATAAATATTACCGGACTTGACTTCTTTCTGAAACAACTAGGAAACTGGGGGAAATTATATATGTATTTTATATACACACACACACACACACAAATATGTACACACGTATATGTGCACACACCCACGCAAATATACATGTATTAGTTTAGTTTCTGTTACTTATAACAGAATACCTGAAACTGGGTAATTTATAAAAAATAGTAATATATTTCCTACTGTTCTGGAGGTTCTTGAAAGTCCCAGGTCCAGGGGCACATCTGATGACAGCCCTCTTTCTGGTGAGGGCTCTGTACCAAGTCCCATGGCAATATAGGGTATTAGATGGTGAGAATATGGCAAGAACAAGCTAACTAACCTTCTCACATGCTCTCCTTATGAAGCCACAGAACCATGCCCATTACTTCATGAATGGGTCCATTCGTGAGGGCACAGTCCTCACAATCTAATCACTTCTTAAAGGCCCCACCCTTGAAATACCATAATTAATTTTCCACCCTCTTAGTACTGTTACAACAGAGGGCCAACCTTCAATGAGTTTTAGGGGGACATTTAATTCACAGCATTCAGACACCCCAGAAAAATTGCATCTTACATTAGACCTACTGTTATTTTAGTCCTGTCCTTTGAAAGCTTACAAGCAAACCTTGATTGGATAACATCATACCTGCAAGTTACTTAACTGCACAGGGAAATGTAACACAACACTCTTTAAAGAAGACAACAAAATACAGACAATCAACATGGTAAGATATAAAACATCTGGCATTAGATCAATACTTACTAGATAAGAGAAGAAACATTAAAAAGGTGGCTTATAGTTAGGATAAAAATCAATCAACAAAAAGAGATCGAGAAATGACATAATGATAGAATTAGCAGAAAAGAGTTTTAAAACAACTATTATAAAATGCTTAAGAATTTAAAGGTAAAACAAGAACATTAAAAGAAAAGGAAGATATAAAAAAGAATCAATGGAACTTACTGAGCTGCAAAAATAATACAATATCAAAATGTAAATCTAACTGGATGAGATTAACAGCAGATTAAACAAAGCAAAAGAAAAGATTAGTGAACTTGAATGCATAGCAACAAAAGCTATAAGTGATCTAACATCAATTTGGAATCTTGGGTGGTGACAGAAAAATGACTTCAAAAAGATACAAATCATACAGAGTATGTTCCATGACCAAAAAGCTATTAATTAACAGTAAATAAAAAAAAGATACATGGAAAATCTTCAAGTACTTAGAAATTAAACCATATACTTTTAAATAACCCATGGTCAAAGAAGATATTACAAGACAGGTTAGAAAATATTTGAACTTCCCTCACTGAGAGCATCCTTAAAGTCTGTTTCTATTAACAGCCTATATAAGAATATCTAAGCTTTTTTTTTTTTTTTTTTGTATTATGTTCTTCAAACATTATTCCAGCCTCCATCAGCACCTGGTTCCAAAACAACTTCCACAATTTTAAGGTATTTGTTACAGCAGCATCACTCTTCCATGAAATGATATTTGTATGAGTTCTCTACTGCTGCATAACAATAGCATCACAAAATTAACAGCTTAAAACCACACACATTTATTACCTCAGTTTCTATGTGTCAAGAGTCTGGACATGCCTTAGCTGGTTCCAAGCTGCAAGGCAGAGTGTTGATTGCAATGCTTTAATTACAATCATGTGTCAGCTGGGGCTGTGATCTCATCTGCGGTTCTGCTAGGGAAGGATTTGCTTCCAAGTTCACTTAAGTTGATGGCAGAATTTGTTGTTTTTTGTTGTAAAACTGAGGGTCTCGATTCCTCACTGGCTATTGGCTGGAGACCACTCCTAGCTCCTAAAGTCCACTTCCTTGCAATATGAAGAGTTCCTTCCTCAAAGCCAACAAGTGGTGAGGGAGAGACCACAACATAAGTGCTACAATCTTATATAATTGTGTAATTGTGTGTGTAATCACACACATCCCTTCACCTCTGCCATCTCTTGTTGGTTAGAAGCAAGGTCCCATTCATACTCAAGGGGAAGGGCTTACACAAGGGCTTGAATGCATACATTACTATACATAAATGTATATATATTCATAAATATTCAAGGGGAAGGGCTTACCCAAGGGCATGAATATGTATTTATATATTACATTTACACATATATATGCATGCACATGCATACATATTATTAATATTTATATATTTATTAGTAAAGGTATCTTTGGACTAGCATCCTTACAAAGTGCTTTATACTTGTAATTTTAATCTAGCAAATGACAGACTTGAGAGTTTGGTTGGTTGGTTGGTTTGTTGGTTGTTTGATTGATTTAACTGGTAAGTGCAAATGATTTAATCATATATATATAATTGCAAAAGAACTATAATGAACTCAGGATATGACAGAATTCATTACTAATTTATCATTTTGATCACTAGGAACCAAATGGAGATAAGTAAGTCCAATAAAAAAAAAACTTTAATTGGCTAGCAGATGATATTTAATATCCTAATTAGAGAGTTGAGAGTAAAGGAGTAGCATAATTGAAGGAATTGAAGTTAAAGCCAGCAAAATTAATCTTATTATAGTTAGAGTTTTAGAAGAGATGGAGTTAGGTACCCAAAAAGAATGCTTACTAATTGGATGA
>NW_007735326.1:71154-74970 GCF_000696425.1 Galeopterus variegatus | reverse complement strand
AGTTAGAGTTTTAGAAGAGATGGAGTTAGGTACCCAAAAAGAATGCTTACTAATTGGATGAGCAAATAATTGGCACTTGTTTTTCCTTTGATTTTGTCACTTCCACATCGGTCAAAAGATTTCAAATGTGGAATGTGTGATTGTTGTGCTGCCAATAACTATCCTGGAAATATATACCTCTCTAATAAACTGGCAACTCATTGGGTGCGGTGTCATTTATCTACTTATACTATGAACTTGAGGCACCATGGGTACCAGCTAGCCTGTGGTTCACTTCCTATGGCCTATTGCTGATGATTGGACCAGGGCATTTTAAGTTTGTTAGATCATGAATGCAGCCATATTTTCAATATTTTTAATTTTCTCTCTCTTTCTTTCTCTCTTCTCCCTCCCACCCCCATCCCCATTCCCAACAATTCAGAAGGGCCAAGATAAGCACATTTGAGAAATATGTTTGTAAAAATGATTTCTAGAGTGTCTCGTGTAGTGGGTAACAATAAATATTGGTTGATTTGATGAATATGAAGTTTGTTAATCTGAAAATATCCTTTTATCTTTCTTATTGATAACATTAGTTGAAGTTATAACACTATAACCAAGACTTCTCAAGAACACACACAATAGTATAAAGGCAAACAAACAAATGAAAAAATAAATAAGTGTATGGATTACCAACTTGGTAATTTTAANTAAAGTACAATAATTTAGAGTTTTGAATACACAAAAATTAGAATTAATCATATATTTTCTATTGACCTTGTGATGTATTTTACAGCTTTATTGAGGTATAATTCACAGACTATAAAATTCTTTCATATAAGCAAAGTTCAGTGTAGTTTTAGTTAATTTTTTAGAATTGTGTAACCATCACCAAATTTTAATGTAAGAACTTTTCCATCATGCTAAAAACTTTTCCTCAAGCCTCTCTGCCATCAATCTCAGCTTCTACTTTCAGCCCCAAGCAACCATTGATCTGCTTTCTATGGTCATAAATATGCCTTTTCTAAATATTTTATATAAATAGAATTACACAATGTGCAATCTTTTGCATCTGGCTTTTTTCACTTGCCACAATGTTTTTGAATTTTGTTTATGTTGCAGTATGTATCAGCATCATTCCTCTTTATCACAGAATAATATTCCACTGTGTGAATATATAATATTTTGTTTTTCCATTCATCAGTTGATGTGCATTCGGATCATTTCCAGTTTAGAATGCTGCTATGAGCATTCACCTATTCTTTGTGTAGACATATGTTCCAATTTCTTTTGGGTAGATTCCTAGGAGTGGAACTCCTGGATAAAATGATAAGATCATGTTTAACTCTTTAAGAAATTGTCAAACTGTTTTTTGAACTGATTGTACCATTTTACATTCTTACCAGCATTGTATGAGAGTCCCAGTTTCTCCACACTTTTTGACAACACTTGTATTTTCTATCTTTTGATTAGGACCATTCTAATATATATGTAATGATATGGTTGTGATTTTAGTTTGCATTTCCCTAGTGANGAAAGTGGCAGGCAGCCAGTGGCAGATCACATGGCAATAGGAAGCAAGAGAGAGGAAGCAAGAGAGAGAGAGAAGGTGCCAGGGTCTTTTAAACAATTAGCTCTCACTGGAACTAATAGAGCAAGAACTCACTGATTAATCCCCCCTCCCCCAGGGAGAGAATTAATCCATTCATCAGCACCACACTCTCCCGAGTGAGCCACTGGGACAGCCAAGAGAATTAATCCATTCGTGAGGGAACCACCCCCATGACTCAGTTTCCAACACTGCCACATTGGAGATCAAATTTCCACATGAGTTTTGGAGGGGACAACACATCCAAACTCCATCACCTTGCTTCCCCCAGTTGGGGGATGGGTTGGGGATGGTTGGGTATTTTCTTCCTTACTCTCTTTGGGTATCCTAGATTTCTGCACTGTTGGGGAGGGGGTCCCATGTGTGTCTCTCCCCAGATCAAGGGACTCTCATGGGCTATTCATGTACCTCCAACCCCTGCACCCTGTGGGTTGGGCCACTGGGTTGCAGGTCTGCACTTGCTCACCTCTTTCCCCAGGCTCTACTGGTGACTTTCTGTCAGTGCCATTGAGTGGTCAGTAGGCTGCCTATGAGGTGGCAGTGAGCCACCCTTCCAATGGCAGTGGCTGTGGCAGACCACTTGTGTGGCACTGGTGTCTGTGGCAGAGGCAAGGGCCATGGTCTCTGTTGGCTTTAAAAGGAGAGTGCATGATAAGCTCTCTTGCTTCTGCCTTCCTCACCAAGTGATACCCTGTGTCACTGAAGTCACCACCAAAGAAGGCCCTCACCAGATGTGTTACCTGGACTTTGAACCTCCCAGCCTCCAAAACTGTAAGCAATAAATATTGGTTTTTACAAATTACCCAGTTTCAGGTATTTTGTTATAATCAACAGACACTGACTAGTACAATTTGCAAATATTTTATCTCAGTCTATGGCTTACCTTTCATTTTCCTAATGGTATCTTCTGAAGCACAAATGTTTTTAGTTTTAATAAAATCCAATCTATCATTTTGTGTGTGTGTCTTTAGTAGCTCTTGGCTTTGGTGTTGCGTCTGAGAACTTTTTGCCTAACTTAAGGTCTTGACAATTCTTATCAATGTTTTCATCCAGAAGTGTGATAATTTTAGCTTTCACATCTCATTCTATGATCCATATTAATTTAATTTTTCTACATGGTATGAAGAAAAGTTCTTAGATTTCCATCTTTTTGAATATGGATATATTCATATGGATTTACCTTGAAATATATTTTTATACTTTTATTTGTATATAGTCAAGGCTAATGCACCAGAAATTCACTTAAACTAAGAGAATAATTATACTGAGAAAAACAGTCTGCAGTGAATTGAATTGTGTTCAATGTGCTGGAGACTTGGTCTACACTGTGATAGTGTTAAACGGGTTGGAAATCCTATTGTGATAATTGAAATATGGGGCCTTGGAGAGGTGATCGGATTGTGAATGGACTGATCCATTCTTGCAATAATGGAAATGATTCTGGTGGCTTTAAAAAGAGTGAATGAGGAGGGAAGACTCTCTCTCTCTCTCTGCTTCACCGTTTCTGCCAAGAGAACCCTGGGTCACTGTCGCCACCACCAAGACACTCATTGATTGTATTCCCTGGACTTTGGACTTCCCAGCCTTTGAAACTGTAAGCAATAAATTTTGTTTTCTTTGTTAATCACCAGTTTCAGGTATTTATGTTATAAGCAAAAGAAATGGACAAATACAAAAAATTGGTACTTGAAGTGGAATGTTACTTATAACAAGTACTTGAAAATGTGGAAGTGGCTTTAGAACCGGGCATTGAGGAGAGGCTGGAAGAATTTTTTTTTTTTTTTTTTTTTAATGAAAACATTTTAATCAGATGTGAGGCTGGAAGAATTTGAAGGAGCAGCTAGAAAAAGCCTAGCTGCTGCTGGGAGTTTGGAAGACAAGATAACCAGGGAATGTTTGAAATGTCTTAGAGACTGGTTAAATGGTGGTGAGCAGAATACTGACAGAAATATGGACAGTAAAGGCCACTCTGAGAAGATGTCAGATTTAAATGGGAAGGGACTTATTGGAAATGGGCAAAGATCACCCTTGCTATGAACTCGTGAGGAACTTGGCTGCATTCTGTTCATGCCCAAAAGTTTTATGGAATGTGGAACTTAAAGGTGCTGACCCAGGGTATTTGGCAGAAGAAATCTCTAAGCAGCAAAACATTAAGGAAGCTGCATGACTACTTGCAACAGCTATGCTGAGTTATAGCAGAAAAGGCGTGAGGTAAAGCCAGAATTTGT
>NW_007735326.1:67741-70258 GCF_000696425.1 Galeopterus variegatus | reverse complement strand
TCAGATTTAAATGGGAAGGGACTTATTGGAAATGGGCAAAGATCACCCTTGCTATGAACTCGTGAGGAACTTGGCTGCATTCTGTTCATGCCCAAAAGTTTTATGGAATGTGGAACTTAAAGGTGCTGACCCAGGGTATTTGGCAGAAGAAATCTCTAAGCAGCAAAACATTAAGGAAGCTGCATGACTACTTGCAACAGCTATGCTGAGTTATAGCAGAAAAGGCGTGAGGTAAAGCCAGAATTTGTAATTCAAAAGAAAGGAGAGGGCAAAACATTGAAAAACTTTCATCCCAGCCACAAAAGCAAGGTGGTAGCCCAGGGACCCTTTGTTAAGGAGATAAGTATGGACAACAAGTTGACAAAGGGTGGACTTGTGAAGGTTAATTCTAGGTGTCAACTTTAGATTAAGGAATGCTGAAAAATCTGGTAAAGCTACCTTTTTTATGTGTGCCCATGAGGGTGTTTCCAGAAGATATTAGCGTGAGAGCCTGAGTGGACTGGGTGGGAAAGATCCACCCTCAATATGAGTGGGAACCATACTGAGGTGCTTCTCTGGTTTTGAGGCCTTCAGACTTGGACTGAGCCACACTACTGGCATCAATTTTGCAGACGACCTATCTTGGGACTTCTCTTCACAATTGTGGGAGCTAATTTCCCTAATTACCCTCTTCTCATATACTTGTAACATATCCCATTGATTCTGTCTCTCTGGGGAACCCTGACTAATACACAGTCTCAAGACGAACTGAGAAATAGTTCTCTTAGTTTTGTGCCCCTCCTTACCTTTCTGACTACTTACTTTCTTTTTACTAACCCATAGGAGGAAAAGAGATCTTTTGTCAGCTTGCTACCAGTCAAAACCAAACCAGAACTTCTCTCTTCCACACCTTCTTAAAGGTGTGTTCTATTATTTCATTTCAGTGGAATTCCCTGCTAAAGACAAATAAAAATAAAAATTTTCTAAGTATTTAGGGATATTTAGAGTACTTGCTGTCAAAATAGTTATAGGAAGAAAAAAAAAAGCAAAAAGCATCTAGAGCAACCAATACAATTGCTTATTAAAATATGTTGAAAAGATATACAATGCTAATAATTAAGGACAATAAGAAAATTGTCCTAAAAATTATATAGCATATAGTGAGTTTTTCCCCTTTGCTGCTAAGTGGAGTAGTACTGGGAAATTTGACGTATATTTTTCTTTCAGCTAAGGCCTGATTAGTGCTTGTTCACATAAACAGCTTTCTTTCCTTGGTTTATTTCTCTTTATAAACAGAAACCTATATTGTAAGAATCAGTCAGAAGACTCAATCATCCCACCATACACAGCAGGAAAGAATGATTAATAGAGGGAGTTATCATGGTTATGTTTACCTTTGTAATGTTAGAGCTAACTAGTCTCATAGTGATATGAATAAAGTCCTTATTGTTCATGAATAAAAGTAAGCTATTTGAATGCCAATGACATTTTAGATTTACAGTAGTGATAAAATAATAATAAAGTCCCAGCCAACATTTTCATTGCTACGCTCATAAAATACAATTTTGTTTAACCTAAGAAAGCTTTGTGTATGTAATCACAATTTTAATCATAAATTTAAACATTATTATTCCTAGATATCAACTGGAATTATTTTTTTTATTTAAGAAAGATGCTCAGCAATTAATTCTATTACCCTTTAAAAGTCTGAATAATAAAGGTATGTATTTCCTTAAGACTGTAATTCATATTCAGTATAGATTTTGGCTAACAAATTGTCCATTCATACCATCTATACCTACTTAAAAAAACAATGTGTGCCTTTGAGCTCTCCACTACTAAATCTAGGAGACATCAATCAAAGCAAGTGTTTACAGATGCACATATTTCAGTCTTCTCAGAGTGATGGTTCTCAAAATTGTCCCCAGATGAGCAGCATCAGCCCCATTACTGAATAAAATCAGAAACAAGGGGGGTAGTACCCAGAAATCTGTGTTTTAACAGCCCTGCAGGTGATTCTGATGCACATTAAAGTTTTGAGAACCACTAAGTTAGTAATTACCGATAAACTCTTATTAGGCAGACTCCCATTCTATGATCTGTTCTATGTTCTCTCAGTCCTAAATTAGCCAACTCGGCTTTGCTCAGAAGTGACTGCATCTGAATCTACATCCTTCATGAGATTCATGTGGAAAAGCTCAGAGATAAGAAGGAGCCCTAAGACGCAGCCCAGGTAAAATGCTGTAATGCAGGAAGGACGGTCAGGTACTGAAAGGATGGCCCCAATGGACACACTTGTGTTCAACAGCCAAACCGCAAGGGTGCAAGGTAGCACATTTCAGAAAGAGGAACCAGATAGGAAAGAAACGGGTGCTAGAGTAAGAGAAGCATCTGTAGATTAGGGCAACGTGTACTTTTCCCAAGGCTAGATAGGATGTTTCCCAAAATGGTGGTCTAGTTGTAAATCTTCATTATCAAGGCTTGCATTTAGCACATCCCACACTTATGAAGGAAAATACTTCAAAAAGTTCATGAAAA